>NC_031770.1:95722977-95776706 GCF_001522545.3 Parus major
GGGGGATGCAGAGATCCACCCACAGCCCGTGGGACAGGTGCCCACACCAGAGCAGGTGGGTGCCTGGAGGAGGCTGTGACCCTGTGGGAGACCTGGTGGAGAGAGAGGGCCCTGCTCCCAGACTGGAGCAGCCTGTCCTTGGAGGACTGACCCCATGAAGGAATGACCCTACTGCAGTGGTTTTGGGACTGTGTGCCTGTGGGGGGAAGTCACATTGTAGCAGGTGCAGTATGCCTGTTGCTCATGAGAGTGGATCATGCTGGGGATGTTCTCAGAGAATTCTCCTGTGGGAGGGACCCCACAGTGTCACAGGGGAAGGATTCCTCTCCCAGACCAGCGGAAGAAAACCTTAGGTGATGAACTGACCAAAACCCCCCAATCTCCCTGTGATGTCAGTGGGAAGGAAGGAGGGGTCGGAGGGAAAAAGGTGAAAGTATTTTACTTCTCATGATCCTCCTCTGATTTATTATAGTAATAAATTCACTTTGCATCTTTAAGTTGAGCCTGGTTTGCCCTTGAAATATTTTCTTCCGGTCCTTATCTCACTCATGAACCCTTCATTAACTTTTTTCCCTTTCCACTGCCCACTTGTGGCAGGGAAGGGTCCATGGGCTACTCCAGTGGGTGGTGCTGGGCCAGTGTCTAATCATGACACATATAAACTTTGCTACACCATATTTCAGTTCCAGGAGGAAAAGGCTAAGTCTCCATTACACTTCCCCTTCCAGAACAATCTCTTAGTTCAAACATGGGTCCTTTTTTGGGAAGAACTTTGATTTTGAACCACGCCACTCTATGGACTATGACATGTTGTAAACAAAGATTGAGTAAAATATCCAGCATTATAAGTGATGCTCAAAATAGCACCCAGATAAATAAAGATCAGTTTTCAATTCCTGCACTTAAGAGAACAGGGATTGTGTGGAGACTGTATTGGGCCCAAATGGCTTCTCAGCTACCATCTCTGACTCTTCTTCTGAATCACTGTCACTGCTAGTGATTTATTTGATTTAAACTGCAGGTGATTTGGAACAGCAGTTTGTATTTTCATAGTGTCCAATGTAAATGGTTTGGGTCTATGACTTAGAAATGAACTAAGTAGCTAATAAAATAATAATGCATCATCTACTTCGTAAGTCTCATCAAAGTTGTTGCTTGCCTTACTCAAATACAGAACCAGTGGTGAATTCTTATAATGGTTGTTCAGTATTTGTGTCATATTTCTGATTGTCATAGATATGAGCAGCAATATTTTATAAATTCAGTATTTCTCAGCAGCATAACCAGAAGATTGTGAAATCCTGATCAAAGTTTCTGTCTTATGCATAAAGGCTTTTCTTGCTTCACAACTAGCTTTAATCACAAGCATGACTTCATCTTTCTCAGTTCAAGGCTGGCAGAAGTATAGATGGAACACATAAAAGATGGAGTTTTTTTCAAAAAATGAAAAGTAGTTCCTAAGCAAAACACTCCGCTTATACCCTACAATAATTTATGGGCACATTCTTTAGCTCTAAAGACACCTTAGTCTTTTTGGGAAACAACACCCTTGTCCTTTTCCTTCCTCCTTCCCCACTCTTTCAAAGGAGCATTACCTTTCCATGGAATGAATGAATTTACTGAAGAACGCTCCTTCTCATTTTCTTTGTGCTCCTTGATTGAACTCAGAAGTCGACTAGGTCCCAAGTCCTGGCCCTGACTCAGAGTTTTATTTTGTTTGTCTTCCCAGAAACGTCATTTGAGCCTTGTGCTAGAGCTTGAAGTCATCAGCACAGTGTTTGCAATAAACATCAATGGAGAAAGAATTTATTTTCTTGTGGGCTCTGAAAATTCTGCAATGTAAACCATGTTCCTACACTCAGAAATCAGAATAAAATATATAAAATGTGAAAAGGAAGGAGGGGTGCAAACCAGGCATTCTTGTGAGTGTTGCCAGTCAGCACTTCATCAGTAGAACAATAAAATTTGACTACTGTAGGACATCTGTGAGCAGAATGTACTGCAGAAAGTGTTCTGATGACAGATACTGCATTTCAGGGTAATTGTAGACTGTAAGCAAAGACAGAACAGCCTCCTCCCAGTGGCTAATGATCACTAGTAATCTCTATATGGATTATCAAGCTGAAGTCAGGTTTCTTATTGACTTCTATCGATCTAAACACAGAACATTTACAAATGATTTGAGGCTGTTGTACTCTGCAGACTTGAGAGATAGCTGCATTTTGTGAACTTCCATGTCTTTTTAATATTAATTTAATATTGTGACAAAAATTTTGTACATCAACATTTTAAATGTTGAATTCAAACATCTTATTCTAAAAATATTTTTTAAGAAGCCCATTGAGATATTTATCTTGTAACTCCATGCTTTACACTGACTAAAATTTTCATGTCATAAAAAACCCAGCAGTGACACTAAACTCTGCTTGGTTGCTTCTAAATACATTTCTTAAAGTGCAGGTTTTTCTGTGTTGTCTCCCCTTTGAGCCAAAGCAAGCGTCCCACTCACTGCTGAGGTATCTTCAGTGTGCTATTCTGCAGGCAAATACCAGCTTGTTTTGCCCATGGTTCACAACACCAGTAGAGAAACTGGTTTTGTGCAGTGACACAGTTAAGCCTGAGAATAAACTGAGCCTCAGACCTGCATGAGAGCAGCTACACAGCTCTAGGCATGGAGAGTGGGAGCCTGCATCTACTCAGAGTATGCAAACAGTGACATCTTGTTTGCCTGAAAAATGTGTGTAGCTTTGCTTTTGCTGCCTGCCCTATCTGTTATCCCTCTAGGCCTGAGTGCCTACTGCACTTGCAAGTCCTTTTCTTCTAGAAGACCACAACACTGCCTGATTAAAGGCTCCTCTACCTGCTAAAATGTTCAAAACAAAATATTAATTATTCTTCCAAGATGCTCTGTAACAGGGAGCAAAACGATAAAACAAAGCCAGAAAAATTCATGATGGGTTTCCATTTATGAAAGTCTCTCCTTTCTTTCTCTCTCTCTTTTTATTTATTTTTTTTTTTAACTGCCCTGAAAAATGCTGTTAAAAGAGTCAAAGCTTTCAGCTGCATTCTTGGCTGGGGAAATCCTTGTGCAGTTCATAGAGGACTGCAGCCCATGGGAAGGATTAATGGAGAAGTTCATGGAGAACTGTCTCCCTTGGGAGGGACCCTCCATCTGGAACAAGGGAAGGATTCCTCTCCCTAAGAAGGAAGCAGTGGCAGAAATGTGTGTGATGTGTGATGAACTGACTAACCCAAATTTGCCATCTCCCTCCACCACTGGGGGAGGAGGCAGAGAATTGGGAATAAAGTAAAGGCCAGGAAGGAGGGAGCACTGGGGATAAGTTGGTCATAAGATTTGTTTAACTTCTCAGTATCCTACTCTTATTTGAATGGTAATAAATTCAATTCATTTCTTCAAGCTGGGTCTGATTTACTGTGATGGTAAGTACTTTTAGTTTGATGGGTGAGTGACCACTCCTCAATTCATGAACCTTTCCTATATTTTCTCTTCCCTGCACCTTTGGAGGGGGGACTGATAGAGATGCTTTGGTGGGTACCTGGCCTACAGCCAGGGTCAGCTCATCAAAGGAAGACAGACTTCCTTTTATAATTTCCATGTCTTTGACAAAGACTCATCTCCAGTTAGTGCTGAAGATTTATGTAAACTGCTTTCTTCTCAAGAACCACTTTGCAGGTTTTAGGTTTTGTTACTATTATTTCCTCATGATACTTTTGTTAGTGGCCACAGAAATGAAAATTGTTCATTTTTTTGGGTGAGGAAGCAGCAGCATCCACTTGTCCTGCACTGTTAACAACCTCCTACCATTGAACTTTTGCAGTTCAAAAGTGAGAAATGGGGAGGAAATTAAATTCCAGAGCTGAAGAGCTGAAGTTGCAGAGGACAGAGACTAACACTGTAGTGCTTGAATAAATATTGCCAAGATCTTGGTATTGAATACTCCTGTTTACTCCACCAACCATACTGGAACTCCTCCCTGGCCTGGTTCTGTATTCTGCAGTGGGAGGGACAAGAACCAAAAGATCAGTTCTCTCTTTCCCTTTGTCTTTCCTTCAGTAGAGATTTTTGTAACAAAGTTGTCTTGGCTTGTGACTGTTTACCTGCTCTCCTCAGCAGCCTTGAATGGTTAATGCTTTCACGCAGAAGAATACCAGTAGCATCAGAATTCTTTTGGATATGCTGAAGCAGGGTAATGATTTTCATAATGCTGCATCCAACTGGACTATGCAGAGTGGCACTATCCTAAAACAGCAGTCTGAAGCAATGGAAACACCTGTTGTCTCTCATCATATTGCATCTTTCATATGTTGCCAGCATGTCCTTATGAACAGTGGTTATGCCTAGATTGGCAACCAGACACCCTGCCACCAGGAAGGACAGCAGCAAATTGGTGAATGAAGCTGTGTTTTACCAGCCATAGCCAAAAGATTTCCTTTTTGCAGTGAGGCTACTTGTTCCCTCTTGTTGGACTGCTAAAAGCAATAGGACTATATCTCAGCTAGTGTGGGGGAGAGGTTGCTCTCTGCCCTTAAGGTTAAGTGCTATGGTCAGGGTGACACCTATATGGCTGAAACCTTCTCCCTGCTGAACAGCATGAATTAACCTATTCTGCTTCTTGTGAATGGTCCCCTTATGAGCCCTTTTCTCCTGCTCTTTCACAAGCTGCTCCTCAGTGCCTGGCATGTCATCTGCCACACCAGTGTGAGGAAGCCCGCTAACAATTGAACAGAATGGATGATGGCAAAATAAAGTTCAAATCTATGCACTTCTCACCATAATACGGATGTCCTAGAGATCTTCAACATCAACATCTTGAATTAGAGAGATGGAGCTGTCAGGAAGGGGCCCTGCTCTTACTCTTGCTGACCTCTGTGCTGTGCATAACCTCTGCCCAGTAAGCTGAGTGGGGCAGCTGACATAGACATGTACTTTGCAGGGGTAAAAAAATGGGAAGCTTGGTGTGTTCTGCTGGCTATGCAATTGAATTGAATAATTTCCAAGCAGAATCTCAGCAACAGTGTAGTGTCTTCTCCAGCCCAAACACTAAACTCTGCCATGAGAAAATCTTGTACATTGAATAAAACCTGTGGTGAAGGATATAATAAACAACAATTGAAAAGAATTAAGATACTGTTGCTGATACAGTGTAGCTTTAACAGAGAAGATATTTTTGTATATGAGGAAAGTGATTAACTTCGAATTACAACCCCTTAATATATTTGAAAAGAATTGAATTTTAGTTTATTTTTTTAAATAACTAAAGGAGCAGTCACAAAGGGAAGAAAATCGACAGATGGAACCTAAGCCGTAGCATCTGAATGATCACTAAATCTGTTGCTAGCTTCACTACATCCATGTGAGTGCTCCAGATATTGATTCAGGTATTAAACACTTTGGGTTCTTAACATCCCCTTAGCATAAGTAAAATGCAATTAGTAGTTTGAATATATTATATTTCGATGTCATTTTACATAAATGTACACACACATATCTTTGGTCTTACATCCTCATCAGTATTTCTTGCAGGTATGTCACTTATATTTGATTAATTTATATTAAAATGTAGTAATTTCTTATTGACTGTTTTTGAGTTTTCTATTACTTGTGTCTATATATTTATTTTTCTTTTAGCTTTAGAAAACAGTAATTTCTGTGCAGTTCAGATGTGAACCTGAACAGTTCCCTCTGTGTCTTAAAGATATTATATCTGACACTCACTTAATCTTATTTATAATCTTTTAGCAAAAAATGAATTAGAAACAAGGAAAGAAAGTTTTTCATTGTCAGCACCCTCTTGGCATAGCAAAGCACAGTGGTCCTGGCTGTAGCACCATGCTAAAATGATTTAGAGTCTCTAATCATGTTAGCATGAATGTCTCTTCCACTAAGGAAAAGATGCTGGTAAAAACCATAGAAAAGTCTGTGTCCAAAATGTTAAAATCTCTGTATCTCCAAAGCAGTTTTCCTGCATCCAGACTATCTTTTGGAAATGGTCCCTGGCTGGGGATATCCCTGGCTCTCACTATCAAACTGTGTCAAAGAACTGTTCAACTGTGCATATATCAACATGGGCTAAAATTCTGGTGGCAGCAGTTTAACAGCAAAGAAAATCAGTGGCTAGGATAGCTCCCCAATACATCCATACATGTATGGATGCAAACAGAAGCTACCATTCCTTTCCACGTGGTCATGCAACAACAGCAAACAGAGTGTCAGTAGATTTATCATGTTAAAATTCTGACAGGTGAATCTTTTGTCTCCTTATGCAACAGAAAAGATGTGGCATCACACGTGTACACAAATAGTCATATGGGCTGAAATGAATCCATCAGTGGGATTCTTTTACATCCTGTTTCTGTGCTCTGGAGAGCACAATGCCCTAATTGTCATTCTTCTTGGTAGCCATTGCCATTACATACTGTAATTTTTAATTCCTTGTTAAAAACTGCATCTATTTTCTGCTATGTGAAGGACTGCTATATTTCATGAAGATCTGATTCTTCATTTCCTGAATGCTCTCTGATGCTTTATTTCAAAAATATTTATTTTTTTATTATGTTCTTTCTGAAATATCTGTACTTTGCAGGATTATTTTGTTTCTGAAACACTTATCTGAGATTGTTTGTTTTATTTTCACAGTCAATAGTGGCAATTTCTGATCTTTCAGCCTTTTGTAGATTTAATAAGTGTGTCATTGTATATTTAATTAAAGTGCCACTCTACCATAAGTATATTTAGAAAGGTTCAGGAAGAAGTGCTCCTATGCTACCTAGACTGAAGGTTCTTCTATCTTAATTTTTTTGAAAAGTATTCTGTAATACAAACTGCAAAATTTTTAGGTAGGTACATCTCTTGGAGAGTGCTGATCACTGTTCTCCTTGCTGGCTCACCAAAGGTGTGACAGAGCTCATCAACCCTGGCACTAACAGCATGCTAACCTGATTAGAGACACTATATAATGTTAGCATGGTGTTATAACCAGGACTGCTGTGCTCTGCTATACCAAAAAGGTTCTAAATTAATGACATTAGGAGACAGAAAATTCATGGTGTCTCTTGAGGTTTTACTCCATTCCTTAACCACCTTCATTGCTAAAATAGGCATCTTGTTTCTAATTTAAATTAATCTGCTTTAACTTTCACTGACTACCATTTTTTACTTTGCTCAAGTATTTCAATGTATGAAATTGTTCCTGTGCTCCAATGCTGTAATCAGATCTTCTTCCAATGGTTTTGGCTTTTGTTTGTTTGCTTGTTTTTCTAATTATGCAAAGTAACAATTAATGTTAGCAATGCACAATAATAAGAACTAATTTCATAATTCCATTTTTATAAGGTAAATTCTTAAAATAATTTTGAAACCATTCGAGAAACATTTATAAAATATTTTATACATGAGAATTGGAAAAATTTAGAGATATAGTCAGACAAAAAATGACTTATTTTATTATCTATTTTCTTGTTTATAGATCGATTAAATCTGTTTTAGAGGAAACACTTATTTTGGAGATGAGTACAGTACTCATCATCAATAATCAAGGTCAGATTATCAGAAGAAAAATCCCTTCTATTTTACATACCTCGTTTAGAGTGATATTTCTGCATCTAGGAATAAATGGCTTTTAGACTAGAGCATTGAAGAAACTTGCATGTAAAATTGCTTATTTACTGTCAAGGATATCTATTATAATATCTGTAGAAGTGGAAATGGTCTGTATGAGTGGAAAAAAAATATATGTGCTTACATTTAAGAAAACAAAAAAAGTACTGACTTCCTAGCTACAGACTTGGCAATATAACCTTAATAACACAGAACATTTTAGAACAGTAACACAAGCGAATTAGAGCTTGAGATGAGGAAGTAAATAAAAAATGAAGTAAGATACAACACGGTTTTAACAAATACAGAATGAGTGAGGCTAATGTGATACTTTCTGAAGAGAAGATAACTGATTTTCCAGACAAGTGAACTGCAATAGATCTCATCTATCTAGAATTCAATGCAGCCTTTGAATGTAAGTGCCTCATAAGAGGTTATTAGTCCAACAGCAGTCCAATGTGCATACATATCTGGGTAAAAAAAGACTATATTGGTTGAAGTTGAAAGGGAAATTGTTGGGCTGGAAGGAAGTAATTATACTGAAATTTTGCAAAGATCCATCTTCAGA
Organism: Parus major; assembly: GCF_001522545.3. Taxonomy (NCBI): domain Eukaryota; kingdom Metazoa; phylum Chordata; class Aves; order Passeriformes; family Paridae; genus Parus; species Parus major. Next base: position 95,731,164 of record NC_031770.1, read on the forward strand.
CATTTTCTTTAATAAGTCATAAATAAAGTGGACATAAGTCATAAATAAAATGGACAGAAGTGGACACGTGCTAGGAAAATTACTAAGGCCACAAAATAATCTTAAAAAAAAAGCAGGAAGATAATATAATTTGGTAGGAAAACCAAATGACCAGAAGAACTGAGTGCAATAGTTTTATTAGGAAGGGGTATAATAGACAGAGAATATATGTAATCATGAGTTAGGGATTGCAAGTTGTTAAGGTAATGGTTCTTCATCTATACTAGATAGAATAAAACATATGGACATAAATGAACATGAAAAGAGCAAATGCTACCTGAGCAGATTTTGAGCACAGCATTTCTAGTGGTGTTAGAGAAGTACTTGTATCATAAGTCCTGAGTCTTGGTGTTCAGGACTGAGAAAGATACATTTACAAAATTAGGAACAGGTGGAAAAAAAAGATTGTCAAATGCCAGGAAGATTTTCCTCGAGGAGAGGCTGGAAAGGAGGTTTGCTTGCTTAGTTTTGCAAATTGGAGATTGAAAAAGGTGTGATTAATCAACAGTAGGCAGAAGAGAGAAGATGTATTTGAGTTAAATTAGTGTTGGGACAGGGACACAAATTAATTTAAATGTGAAATTAAGAGAAACATGGAGTTTTCATGAACTGTGAATGCTGTGAGAATTTGGAAAAGTCTTCTACAAGAAAGAAGGCAAAATCTTGATTTGTTTCCGTGGAACTGTAGTAATTTATAAAAAGGATTATGTTGTAGATTGTCTTCATTAACAGATGACTGAAGCTGATGATCCAGGGGGTGTCTTGAGCATGGTGTTGTGCTCATCACCTTCCATTTTGGTGCTTATTTTTTGACCTCATTTGCAGAAGTACGCAACATCCATCAGGCTTTGCAGCCTTTTCTCTGGGGTAGTACTGTGATGAGTTAGTACTGCAACTCTGATAATGACTAATAAAATTTGGCTCAAAGTTGGTAACCCAGGCTCACACTGCAGAGCTGGGTTTAAAATGTAACCTTTCAAAGTTCTAGATACATGTCTTAATTATTAAGATATCCTTTTGCTTACATCTTTGCACTTATGTTTCAGGCTTAATTTATTTGTCATAGATCTTCTTTTCTGGCAATAGTCTTAGTGGAAGATCAAGAGAGTTTGTGTTTTGTCTGTGCTTGAGCTGTAATAAAATCCACAGTACAGACACTACACAAAATTCATACCTGGCTAAATTAAGCCAAACAATGAATTAATTCATCACTTAACTGTGGGCAGACAGGTGCTCAGCCATCTCAAAGAGAGCACCATCACACATCATGGTGTCTTGGGAAGACAAACACCATCACTCTGAACATCTTCCCTTCCTTCTTTCTTTTCCCAGTTCCATATGCTAGCATGATGGCATACGGTATGGGATGTCCCTTGGGTCAGCTGGAGTCAGTTGTCACAGCCGTGTCCCCTCCCAACACCTTGTGCATCCCCAGTCTCCTCATTGTTCAGGCAGTACAAGAAGCAGAAAAAGCTTTGATGCTGTGCAAGTACTACTCAGCAATAACAAAATCATCTTTGAGTTATCAGCACTGTTTTTCAGCACTAATCCAAAACACAGCCTCATACCAGCCAACGTGGAGAAAATTAATTCTACCCCAACAAAAACTAGCATAGCTCATGAACATCTATTACTGTTTTATAACATATTAACTTTAAAATACCTTAAAAAAAGGGTGAGTTCATTACTTTCCAACTCCTTATTTCCTTGGGGCTTGGAAAATTCAGAGAAATATCTTGCATATTATTATTAGTTGTAGTACTCTGTGGGATTTCTATGACATACACAAATTGTCTTTTTCTTTGGTTGAAAAGTAGAGGCTATTTCTAGTAGGAGGGGCATTGCTTCAGGAAGAAGGTTTGAGGGAAAACTGCTTTTTTTGTGGAAATCACTCCTGGAGAAATGTTATTCAATTTTATTGTGCAAATTTGTTTTGGTGTAAAGCAGGGAAATGAAAACTCAAGATATTTCTGAAAATCTTTTCCAGTAGCGTAGTGAGTACCTATGCTTGCAGAGTGATATCTGACAATTGAGATAAGGTGATAAGTGATGACAGAATAAATGTACTCAGAAAGAGCATTATCAATTCAATCCTTTTAAATATTTTACAAATTTTGCATGCAAGTAGGCAGTCCAAAATATTAACTTGCAAGAATTTTCATTAATTTAGGAGACCTTATCGTAAACTAAGATATTTTAAAAAACACATTGGATTTTTATAGCCAAGTGATGAAAGAGGCTGGCTCTCAAAAAGTACTGCAGTAAAATTAAATTATTTTTCTTATAGGGTGGAAGACAACAATATTTAAGATCAAATTTACTTGAAAGATGAAACCAGAAGAAAAGGTTGCAGATTATTGATTTGAATCTAGGAAGAAATGAACTGCCTACTTCTTATATCAAGTTTGATTTGGACATTTTAAACAATTATGAAATGCTATTAAAGTATTTTAGTTTATTTTTGAGTTAACTTTGAATGACAGCTTCTCAGTGAAAGAGATAGCTTTTCAGAGCTGCCATTTTCTTTTTTGGGCACATATAATGTGGCATGTAAACATCAATAATTTGCTGTGGGTAAAAAAATTGTCACAAAACCAAGTTCCATTCAATATTTTAAACATTTTTTATTACTTTGCATTTTATATTTTTATTACTTGTGTGTTTGACTTTTCTAGACTGCAAAAAATTTTAGCAAAAGAATTACCCTGAATAAAAAAAACCTCTAAGCTGCATCTTGTTACCAATTTCATATAGCTATAGATATGTGAGGTAGGGTAAGCTGCTAATGCCATTTAGACTTCACAGAAGTCTGTATAAGGTTGACAGGCCTATGGCCCATTTTTAGTGCGACAGCTGAAGGTCTGGAAAGATACCAAAAAGAGGTTAAAATTGTTTGTGAACAAAACAGATGCCAAACATTTGCATGTGAGAAGACCCCATTTCTAAAGTTTAGTTTTCAATCTCACATTTATAAATTATTAATTATTGCACTTACAAAAAAATACATTATTTGGGCTTCTCAGGTGTATTAATTTCAAATAAACACAGTGATTTAATTTTTTCTTGACAATCCCTATAAGTTTTAGAACACCTTGCCACATATAGAAAACTCAATGTCTTTGAGTCCTGAAGGAAAAGAACAAAACAATTGCCAAAATATATATTTTTCACAACTATTTTTACTCTGAGAGATAGTGAAAAAATTTCATTGATAGCTTTGAAACAACAACAAAAAAATGACCAGGTCTATGATTTACATTAATTCATACCCAATTGTAAGCATTTAATGCTCACATTGGGAATCCTATAAAATGTTGATTTCTTTCAAAGCACACTGATACTGAAGAGGAGCACAGGTGTCAACTAATGCACTGTCTACTAAAATTTTACTAATTTATGTTTCTAAATGACTATAGTATTTTTTAATTTTATACATATTGCCCACACAGAAATTATTAATATCTCAATAACACTGTACTGCTAGTTGAAGTGCAATATTCTTGCAAGTCCGGCAGAATTTATTGTCTCAGAGGCATCTAGAAGAATCCTTAAATACTTAAATTACAGTGAAATTTCTGTTTGATAGCCTCTGTGTCTCTCAGTAAGGCTCAAAGGATGAAACTTCAAGTCCTCATAAAATGGAATAAGAGCCTAATGACTATCCTAGATTATTAAGTGTCTGAGTCCCACAAAATCAGTTTACTCCTGATGAAGAACAAGGCAGAAGTTGGGCTGCTGTATGCAGGTGAGTTGGATATGTACTGCTTTCCGACCTAAATTTCTGGGACTGCATCCATTGGGTCCCACTGTAAACTCTCCTTTAAGCAACTGAGACAAGGAATTGTAAGATGTGTGCCCTCATTGCTAGCAAAAGTATATCACAAAGAAACCCCAACAGACCCAAACCTTTTTTCATAAAGCTGTGGTCCAAACCCTTATGTTGTAGTCTGAAATGTCACATCTTAGCACGAAAAAAATTAAAACAGCAAGAAAAAGATTTTTATCTCTGCTGGAAGGGAAAACCAGTCTAGGATTTGTATTCTGGCCAGGAGTCTGATGGGTACAGCTTGGCTTGTTTCTATGCAACTAAATACTACTCCAATTCTTCCTTCCCAAACCAGTAGAACCTCCAGATCATCAGCTGTGGGAATGGCCACTATGTGGCCCTAAACTGGCCCCTAAACTGTGTGTCTCCATTGACTGGGGCACACCAGTGATGTTTGGCCTGAGCCAAAATCAGTCCTGGGTACAGCTCTAGTGATTTAGCGGCAGGGACAACTGTGAGCCATAGTCATGCTGATGATGAGCCCTGATGATGTTTATTTTGATTTTAAAGAACTACTAGGGCAGGAACAGAGAAGTGTAGCCTGTCCTGGAAGTACCTGGGATTTCTTTTTCCAACTTTGAGGTGTGGGTGGAGCTTATCTTGTCCAGATCTGTTGTGTGAGCAGCTCAGACCCTCATCCTCTGTCCTCACCTATGCTACCATGCCCACAGCCCTTGCTGGGGCAGATGCCTGTGCCTGGACTTGGATCTCCCTGCTCCTGACCAAGGCTTGACTCGTTGACTGGACTTTGAATTTCCTCATCACCATAAACCTATTTGGAGATCACTGGGCTCTTGGTTGGCTGGGGTGACCATTGCTGACCCACTCTGCTCACCTTATTTGGAGCCTGGTGAGTGTGGAAAGCTTTCAAATGTGAAAGCTACCAAATCTGAAAAGGGAAAACATGTCAGCACTTGCAAAGTAGTAACAGTCACTCTGCAGACCATCTTAATTTTTGTGCTACAGGCATAACACTGAGTGTGCCAGAGGTGCATTTCAAATCACAGCTTGGGTGATTTGTGTGCAAGTGTGCACAAATAGTGAAAAAAAAAAAAAAGGCATTTTCTAAAGCCATAATGCTATAATTTCATCTGCTAAATAAATATTTGTATTGTTACAAGGTAGTGCTTAGGTCCACATGACCTAAAATCATTAACTGAAACACTGATTTCATATATACCCATTTGCAAGCCTCCCACTAATACAATTGCAATTTCAGCATCCATTTAGAGCATGTACATACTCTGCTATATAACCTCCTCTAAATTTCACTCTGTCCCCTTTTTATGTATTTCAGGCAAAATAGGGCTGTGGATCTCCACTCCTACAAACTTAGAATACAGATTGTCTTTCCTCACAAAATGAAGAAATAGCCACCCTGCCATTGGAATGGTATTCACAGGAAATTCCCTGTTTACCTTCAGATCAGAAACATGGCTCAAACATTTCCATCATTTGTGTAAAAAATAACAATGGCTGTAATGGATCATCTTTGTCATTATTGGGTGAGATCAGAATCTTTCAGATAAGGAGTGGTCAAATTATGGTGTGTCTTGAATTCAAAGTCCATAATTATAAACTTCTCTTGAATATGTACAGTCACTTCAGTGAACAAGTCACAGGAGTCATTGCTGTAGTGTTGTAACTTTGAATATTTGCAACAGGCATGTAGGCATAGAAAGTACTATACAGGATGATGTTTTTTGGTTGATTCAGCCCAACCTGTTCTCCTAAGAGCATTTAGGCAGCATCTAAATATTTTCCACAGTAATACCTCTTTTAAATGAATGCTTTAAGTTTAGGGATTAAACCATGAAATGAAAACCTTGAATATAATTAATATTTTTACATGAATATTTGCAAAGGAAAAATTATATTTGTCATATATTTTACTATGCCTAAATTTAATTCTGTAGCACCTAGACTCACAAAATAAAAAACAAAACCAAATCCACCCAAACATACATTATTTGTAGTCTTAAGGCATCTCATTTCCAAGTTTATTTTTTGAAAATCAGGACAGGTACACATTTCATGCAACTGTGTTTTCAGGAAAAATATAAAGGGAGAAGACAGAAAGAAAGCTTTAGTGTGACTCCATCCAGTATCTGTTTGAGAAATCAATGGCAAAAGGCAAAGGTTGTCTTATTTGCCTTCAAAGTCAATGGAGGAACAAAACTGCTATAAAAGTATCCTGAGTTGAGAAGTCAAATATTTATTAACACTGAAGGAAAGACTGAGCTGATTACAGGACTTACAATAGGATTTAAGGCTTCTCTTTCAAATAAAATTTGATCAATATAACCCATCCTAGCAGTCCTCAGTTTATTAGATTCTTCTACTTAGGAGGTCTTTGCAGAGTTTAATTTGTCTTATTGGTTTCTGTTGCAATACTAAGCATAGAATCTTCTAGAAGTATATTATTTAAAGATTGATTCCTGTTCTTTTTTCACTTCAAATAGCAATCCTTAGTTAAATAAATAGATGTTTTTTAGGGTATTTTTTTGTAACAGACTTCCATAGTTCAGTTCCGGATTTCTAAAAATGATTATTAGGCCAATCTCTATTTATGATAATGAAATTAATGTGTACTTGCTGATACAACACTGACAGGGAGGGCTAAGGTAGGAAATTTTAAACCATGTTTATAGGTTTTTTTTGTGTTTTTCTCATAGATTCATGAGGACTTTTAGGATGACATTAAGCATAATTCCATTAACACTGGAACTACACTTTCTAATAAAGCATTGCAATTATGTAAATATGTGCTCTAATTATGTGATTAGACCAACAGTAATTATGTGTATGCATTGCCAATTATAAGTTAAAATTACATTAAAACAAATGTCACTCAATGCAAAGAACAAAAAACAAATTAGAGATGTGGAAATGTAAAAAATGGAAATGCATGTCAAAGGTTATCACAAGACATTCGCTCATATAAATTAACATTGCTCTACCTTAATCTTAACCACTTCTTTCTTCTGTTTCCCAACCATTCTCGTACCTAGGACTACTTCTGTTGTAATCTTTTTTCACCTGTTCAAAAATATTGACATTGAAGTGATATGGGGTGAGGCAATATAGCCATGTGTCTCTCAAGAATTCTGTTAAAATTCTCCCTTAAAGAAAACCAAACCCCCTTATGGTTTGCTTTGCAATGTGATTTAAAAATGCAGTGCTGGTAATGAATAGGCTAGAAGTGCTCTCAAGGCTAAAACTGCTTTAGTTACTAAGGTTTGTGAGAGTCAGATCTTGCTGGCTAGGACTGAGCAAAGCAAATTACAGTGATTGGCTTATTGCCATCAACATTGAGCATGGATTAAACACATTTTTTCACTTGTTCAAAAAGTTGATTTGCTTCTTATTGACAAATTTCCGTGATATCAAATATTTTCCAAGCAGAATACATAGGAGTTTGACTATCTCCTGAGACATGCCTGTTTTAAGTGCCATGAACTTACGAACTCTGATTGTAAAGGACTATATATGCCTTGCCAGCTTGTCTCCTGAAAGCATGAGAGGACTCTTGATTTATATAGATACTCACTTTATTTAACTAAATGAGATAGTGTTATTTATTTTTGATCTATAACCACACAAAAATCTTTGAAGCAATATATCTTGCTTTTCAAGGAGTCATGACATGTAGACAGAGGTAGCTTAAGCGGTTCATTCAGATTTAGAAGCTGTAATTTATCAAGTGCAATGTACATAGAGAAATTTGCTTGGTGCAGCTAATGCAGTGAACTGAATGTTATCCTCTCCCATTCAGGATCCATTTAAACTAAGGACATATACAGCTGCACATTTACAATATCTGGGAGCATCAGCAATTTTTGCATCTGTAATTTGTCACTTTTAGGTGAAAAGAGAAACTAGCGCATCCCCATAGTATTTTCCTATTTAAGACACTGCAGTAGGCACAGCAGAGGGAAGAAGTTAATTTTCTTCATAAACCTGATCCTACTTTACAGAGCTGTAATGCCAGCTTGTGGACGAAGAAATACTAGCCACATATAAAAGTCTTTTCACAGTTTATTAAGCCTGATAATAAAGCATTATTTTTATTTTCTGTAAGCAATCAATCGTACCAAGTGCAATTCATTATGTTTTGTTCTCCAGAACCTTTGTATAACAAATCTGATTGTAGGAGATCATTTCAATGGGGAAATCATACATATATAACCCAGTTTATTGTTTTATATCTTCATTCATGCTGGGTGTGATAACAATTCAGAACAGAGGAGAGTAAGTGTAAATTTGGTAGACAATGACTCTTCTGTCAATGGAGATATTATACAGATTTAAGATGAGAATATGCCCTGGTGATGGTCTGTGGCACAGCAAGAAATAATAACATGGTGTGGAAAAAAGTTTGGTGTTGGCTAAGGTTTACATAACCAGAATTTTCAGTGGATTGAATACTGTTTAAAGCTATTAGGCTGAATGTGATGGTGCAAAGAAGCCCATTTTTGGTCACACAAGGAAACACGGAGTTCAGAGGTATGGGAGAGACAGAAAGTAAATTAACATCACCCAGAGAGACACAGACTAGGCTGAAAAAGACCAAAATAGGCCTTTTAGGGTAAATATGTTTTAAAATGTAGTAATAGTCAGAGTGAAGTAAAAATAAATAAATTATTTAAAGGTCTCTTAAAATGTTTGTGAGGATTTCAAAAATAATGACATATTTATATATTTTATTAATTTTCAGGATAAAAACTTCTTGTAGAATTACCAAAAATAGTCCACCATATAAAATGAGAGTATTGATTATAAGAATATTCAAATAGAATTTATAAAAAAATTCTAGCTAATTTCTATAATTTTATATTTGTCATTGTATAAGAATGTTATGTCTGTTTATATATAAGGAATGTCCAAATATATTTTATGGATTCATATGAAGTAGAATTTTGATATATGAAATCTAAAACTTCTATTAGAAGAAAGTATCATCTTATTTATATGGTGCTTGAGGGGTCAGAAACATGAGGCTACATTTCTTGTGTCTTTTAACTAGGCTGCTTACCACCCAACATTATTGTTTGATAAATTACCTATACCCATCATTATCAAGCTCTGCCTTAAATTTGGAGGTCAGTGGCCCTTTACATCATGATTCACAAGACCTGACATCCCCTCATGGCTTGTGGAAATTTCCCTTCTGTTATGTTGCTAACCCAATCCGTGCTTCCAGTTCTGCTTGCAGTTCTGCCTTACACTATTGTTTTTACTGATCGATCGCCATCTCTCCTTGGAATGTCCCTGAAATATTTCAGCTTGCTCTCCTTGATGTTCTGGGAGCAGTAATGGTTCTTTCTGCACCGCTGCAATGTATGCTCATTTGTCTTCTGTGCTGCTCTGATGTCTTCAATGTATATTAGCCACACAGAACCTCAGAGGGCTCTGATAACTTCACATTTGCTGCCTTGAGGATCCAGCTTTCACAGTTATACCTAGCAATAGATCAAACTGTCAGTGATTACACAAGCTTGACCTTTATGAACAGGTCTCCAACCTGCCCTTTTCTCTCAGAATACCTTTTAATTTAACATCTGGTGAATATGGCACAGCCAATCTTACCCCAATGACACCGTGTTCAGATGTTGCTATATTTATGCATAATGAAGACCAGGTAGTTCCTATACTTTTCCCCTTCCCTCATACTTCGTTTTAAACTAAATCATCCAGTATCCTTTTTTTCTCATCTTTTATTTCTCTTTCTGTGCTTCAGTGGAAGAGTCATACCCACATTTTTCATCAATTTAATTCTGTGGCTATATCCTAGAATTACTGCAAATTCAACTTTAATTTGAAATAGATGTAAACTTTGAACCTAAATTGAAAACTCTTCTCTGATTTTTTTTTCCTAGTATACTTCTTGAGTCTCTAGTTGGAGAGATCAGAAAATTAAACTCATGATGTGATTCTTTTTTGTTTGGGAGTTCCCAAGTTTTTAGTAAATTATATTTGCTTCAGAAACAGATTTTATTTCCATGAAAATTAATGAAATAATTAAAAAAAAATAATTCAGTACAGTCTATTGGTTAATGGATCATAGCTTTTCATGAGACTTATAAAAAAGTCCACAGTTGGCTCCACAGTGATGAATACAGGAATTTTTCTTTATGTAGTATGTCTATCCACACCTTGGAGGAGCGGATGGGGTGCTTGCTCCCCCAGTTTAGAGATGGCATCAAATAGCAGCGGGACAGCTGATGTGCTGCCTGCCTTTAGAGCATTGTGGAGAGGCTGGGGTCGTGAGCTGACAGGAGCCTCACACAGTTCAATAAGGACAAAAGCTGAGCTGTGCATGTTGGAAGGAAGACCCCTGATGATGGTACAGGTAGGATCCTGTCTGTACAGGGTGTAGATCTGTTGAAGAAGCCCTGGGGGTCCTGGTGGGCAGTGAACTGGACCTGAGACAGCAGTGAGATCTAGTAAGAGGCAAGCCAAAATCTTCATGGATTCTGTTAGCAGGAGCATAGCCAGGAGATCAGAACCAAGTGATTAGTTCCCTCTGTTTTGCACTTGTTAAATCACACCTAGGAAACTGCATACAATATTGGACTCCCACCTCAGTAAACTCCTTGATGAACTGCAGTGTGTTCAGTGAAGGGCCACCAGGATGGTCACGGAGAACTGGGGCATTTGCCCTCTGAGAAGAGATGGAGGGAGCTGGGATCGTGCAGCTGGGAGCAGAGAGGGCTCTGGGGAAGCCCACGGTGCTTGCAGGGAGGTGACTGAACACACTGATGGAGGCTGTTAACACCACCCCATGTGGCAGGATACAGGAGGCATCAGGCCTAAGATGAAATAAGAGAGGTTCAGGCTGAAGATAAGGAGAAACTCTTTCACTATGAGAACAACCAAACATTGGGCAGGTTGCCGAAAAAAAGGTTGTGCAGTTTCTAGCCTTGGAGATTTTCCAAGACACACTTGGATAAAGCTCTGAGAAACCAACTCTGATTGCAAAGCTGACTTTGCTTTCAGCATGAGGCTGGGCTAGAGACATTCTTAGATCCCCTCCAAAGAGAATTATTCTGCAGTTCAGTGATGTGTATATTATCAACTCACTGTCATAGATTTGCTTTCTGGTACTGCAGAGTAGGAAAAGGAAAGAATTGAAAAGACTTAACTAAAAACTATGTGAGCAGACCTCTGATGCACCCATGAGCTGTCTGGCAGTGTTGATACTGCATCAGCACATCCAGCTGCAATCTGTAGATCACTTCTTAAGGTATGTAAGGTATTGCTTGTTGTGATCTTTCTCTCTATTAATTTTTAGCATCTGTCCTCTGAGAGATACTGTTCCTCTGAGACTACTTTTTGTATTTACAGACATTTTTGATAAGCTATTCCTTTATCTGAAATTAAAGATTTAAAGATCACAGTCACACATTCATAGACCACAATTTTGAATTATTTGAAAAAAATCAGCTTGGAATCCTTTTGGGTTGTTTTTGTGTTTTCTAATGAATATTTGCAGATCTTTATTAATTATTATGAAAAAATATTTATTAATTATTATGTAAGTATACTTTATAAGTATATAATATTTTTTTCTAGCACTTGTATAGCTTGTATTCTTTATTCTTGAAACTTACTGTCTCCTGCAATATTCTCTCCACTCTTTTCCTGTGCTTGCACTGCACGTCCTGACTGCTGGAGGAAGATATTCACAGCCACTTTATCTGCTTAGGCTCAAGCAGCCAAGCTCTTTCAGTCCATCTTGCACAACAGACATTATATGCTGTGCTTTTCTCAGCAGCCCTTTTTTTATTGCTTTTATTTGTACAAAAGGTTATTCAATATTTCTGATCAAATGTGTACAACATTTGCTAGAGCACTTTTTATTCATTCATTGCAGAATAACACTATTACTTTCTTGGTATGACAAGAAGTAAATCACTTGATGCAACATAGCAAAAAGTGTCTTTTTTCTTAGGTGCTTTCAGTGATTAATTCATGCCTTCATGTCTGTTATTCCTTTTGCCTTTGCACCTGACTGAATTCCCTACTTCACACAAAAGTTTTATCTATGTTCCCTAATGCACAACAGTGCATTTCTCATGCTTTTATTATATTAGTTCTCAACATCAGATTTATCTCTGGATGATACTTAACTGTCTTCTCTAATTACGTTGTAGGTTATCAATGCATTTCATAAGTACATTTTCCTTCTCCTGCAAAGACAAATAATGATAAAATTAAGTGTGCTAAGTGCTAAAAATAGTTCTTTAATACTTTAACTGATAACTGTTTCATTTCAGTTCTTATAAATAATTTTCCTGTATCCTGCTCTTCATATGCATTACTTTTCTTTTGCAGAAATTCCTTTAACCTCTTGATTCAAATTCTATTTCTTACAGTTTTATATTTAATTGATGGTTTTCAGGTCCCATATGAATTTTTATGAAAATCCAAACATGCAAGAGCTACCTTTTTGATATCTAAATTTGTATAATGATCAATAATATTCTCAGAGAAAGATATACACCTGTTCAAGATTATCTTCTGGCAATGAATATAACCTCACATGCAAAAAATGTGCCCTGTTTAAGATGGGTTTTAATGTGGGAAAGCTTTTTCCAGACATCATAAGGTAAATTAATTTATTAAAACATTTTCAATTTCTCATTAAAATGAGTAATAAAGGATAAAAAAGGTTAAAAAATACCTGCAGAAAACCAGATCTATCACAGCAGAAACTAAGGAGTTAAGAGATGCCACATTCCTTCTGAGAGCAACAGTGTAATACTTACTGTTTGCACTCAGTGTCTGCTTAACACTTAACTCATCATTCATCTCCCTGACTCACTTTTTTTCAGCTATTTACTTTGATATGGCAATAATGGAGCTCTTTGTGGTACTGACAGTGCCCACACATACCAAATTAACAGAAGATCTTTCTTCTTGCCAGTTAAGCTCAAGTAGCCCACTTAGAGTCTTGGAACGAGTGTCCTTCCTGACCTTCAGGCCAAGTTAGTTCAAGAAATTGATTTAACCAGGTTGGACACTAGACTAAGATGGCAGAGTCCTGTTTACTGTCCAGCTGATAGACTAAGTCTATGATAATTAGAAAAAAACCCCCATACCAATTGGTGACTCATAGCCCATTGGACCAGTAATATACTACATGTTGAAGCCTTTTCTTCTTTTCTCAAAGGTCAATTTAGCCAAAATTTTCTCTAATACTATCAAAATAAAGTGCTTCAAACAACATAAATAAATTTATGAATAGAATGTTTTATTGAAAAAATTCAACTGTTTTTGTATGCTTTATTTTTCATTAATTTTGAGGATAAAGAAAGAAAATAAACAGAAAGGAAAATTTTAATAGGGGTGTTCTGACTGTTCAAATTAAGAGTATATAAACAAAATGAATCTTAATCTTTTAAACTCCTAATATTTTTTCTCAAACATGTGTTTTGATAACTGTTTAAAATACTATTTATGAAACCTAACAATATTTAACATGTTATCTTAAACCACCTATCTACATTTTTTTTCAGAAGTAGCTTAGAAGTAAAAACAACAGGATATACTTTGTTGAACTGCAGATATTCTACACAGAATTAATGAACTGAAGGATTTAATGTGTGTTTCCATATGTAACTGATAGTATGTTTTGAAAGTTAACCAAGAGAATCATATTCTCTTTGTCCCAAGTATTTTTAGGAAGACTAATTAAAACCTATTCAGTGAGTTGAAAAGGATGTTGGCACAGTCTAAGTCGTGTGGTACTGTATAACACCACAGATCAGATAACAGTATTGATGTTAGCGCTTGTACACGGTACTTTTCTCAGTCAACACCAGCTCATATTGGGAACTGCATTTGTCTTACAGTCTGTAATATAACAATTATATGAAAGACTGAATTAACAGACATAAACAAGTGAATCAGGGGACAATTTCGCCAAACCCATTGTCAGTTTTTAAATTTGTGATTTACATTTGATGTATGCGTTTAAACAATGTCAATGAAAAGTTATCTCCCAAAATCTACTGAGTTTCTTACTCCATTTGCAGAAAGCAGTGGTAGTAATCATCCTAATATTGTAGACATTCAGTATGGATGCCTGTCCATGTGGGACCTGTCTCTCTTCACTGATGAGAGATGAAGCCAAATGGATTTCTTAGTCTAATATTCTCATGTTAGATGAGGTGAAATTCACATTTCAACAGCTGAGTCTGCCATTTCACTGTTCTCTGGGAACTGAGCTATGGTCCTCCAAGGTGACATAAATGATTTTAGACTTAACACAATGAAAAAGAGATTTTAGTTTGTGTTTGACCATGGAAGTGGATATGTAATAGACACCAGGTTGCATAAGGAAAATTTAAAGTTAATAATAGGAAGAGATGTGAAATTGAAAAAAAACCTACATATATAAAGTGGATGAATCAATTAAAGAATAAACCTAATAGTATTGAGTAGTTTCTTAATAATCATGTGTCTAAACCCTACCAAGATCCACAACCTTGTCTTTCTACTATCTATATATAAAAGAGGTTAATTTAAGGATTACCTGAGTTGAGAACTGGACTCTGGTCAAACAAAATTACACATAAAGCTGTTGCTGCCCTTCAGAGACAAATGTAGGAAGGAAACAGAGTTTCTGCCTAGTTAATACAATCAGTCCCACTAACAGGAGATGTAGTGTCATCTGCATTAATCCCTGCTTGGACATGCACAGGGAGAAAATTCTGATTTCTGCCACATGCTGTGTGGCTCCCCAGAGAAGAAGCAGTGGAGCAGAAGAGCTTCCTGTAGACAGTGTTTAACAGTAGTACAGAAGCTATAATATCATTTTATTGAGCTAGGCTATTCTGCTTTCAGAACAGCTTTGCCTTTGTCCCAAGAAAGGTCAACTCTGTATAAACCACACTCTGTTACTGCTTGAGACAATATGCACAATCTATTCCAGAACTTCACCATCCTCACTTGCAGAATTTTTCAGAATTCATCTTCCAATTCAGATGTTCATTTAAGTATACACAAAGGAGACATCTACATTTGAGCAGCTGTTATACTCAGTGAAAATCTAGTCAACAGAGTCAGTGAAGTACAGGAAGTACATCTTAGTCAGCTGAGCATGTGTAAGTGTCAAGCTTTGGCTAAGATGAAAAGTTCTCTAAGTTCCACTTAATGTGATGGTAGTACAGCTACCCAGCTGAGGTGTGCCTCTTTTTCATCACTGAAATGTAAGCATGTGAAATAGAAACTGATTCTTACCCCTTCATATCTTACATAAGTCTGAATTTCTGAAAATTTCTGCACCACATGTTCAAAGTAACCACAGGGAATAATTTAATTTCAATATTTTTCACATTATTTTTAGACAGTTACAATTTTTAGTTTACTTTTTTTTTCCTAACCAAAATAACCTCGGATTGCTTAGCATCTCCACATATTTTCTAGAGTTCTGATTCTTCTCATTGCTCTCTTCTGGAGTGTATCCAGCATCTTTCCACCTTTCTTGAAGTGCATTGACTAAACCAGATATAGTAATTCATCTGAGGTTTGACTGTGGAAAGAGTTTTAAGTGGATGTCAGTCTTCTTTATTCAACCTAGTATGACAAATTAAATGCTTTGAAATTAATTCCATGAATACTTTATTCCCCATGAAGCAAAATTACTTCAGTTGAAGCATCTTACTTGCTGACATGCATTTCAATAAATTGTATAATCTCGGTTAATTGCTTTCCTTTGAGAGTGGTGATTCAAGTTGTAAGTCCTTGAGGGTGGCCAGAAATTGAAGCCAGATCTCCAAAGGTATTGAACAATAGGACAGGACAAGAACAAGCTTATTTTCTGGCCATGTTGAAACAGGAAGGGTAGGCTTTTGCTCCTACAATTTGATCTGAGTACCTTGACCAGAAGGAGAATTTGCCATTCAGCTAAATAATCTAAAGAGACATGTGAAAGTGAACTCATGCTCCCGACACATCCTATCATCTATCCTAACATCATTCCTAAAATTTCCTATCATTTCAGGCATCTCCCTTTACAGTCTGGATGATGTGCACTTCATTGTTACTTAAAAAAAAGAACTAAAATAAGAAATATCAATACACCTGAATCTAAATTGTGCATCTGGGTCTTGTATCTCTTACTGAATCAAATATTTGCCTTTAAAATTATACACCTTTTAGGTATTTTAGTAGTCAAGAGAAAATTCAATTAAGAAAGGTTGGCCAGCCATCATGCTGGCAGTCTTCTGTCTGATAATTAAGACTGCTACCAAATCTATTTTCAGCTGCTGACATGCCATGTCTTAGATGTAAAGACTATGCTCTTCTCAGGGTATCTCTAGTCAAATTCTTCAGGCTGTAGTACCAACTTCTGTTTAATGAGAAATATCCATTTGGTGTCTGTTTTGGTTCTATTTGGTGCCCCATGATGCCTTTGGATATAGAGAAATATGAAAGAAATAAAGAGGCAAAGATGAAGGCTATATGCAAAATTAACATTAGAATGAGAAATACATAGTATACAAAATTCAGGCTGAATGCATTGCTCTGTCTATATATCAGATTTCTTATGTCAAATATAGTAAGTGGCTTTCTCTTGGATGAGATTGTATCTCCTGTGAAATATACAGGCATAAGGTTTACTTTGAAAAGTGAATACCTTTATCATACAGGAAGTCCCGTAAAACCTTTGAAAGTCTTTCATGGTTATAATGGAATTGAAAATGTATTTAGTGTAACCAATGACAAGCAATTTAGCAATTAAAATATAGCTTCAACAAATGGAATGATACATTGCTAACAAGATTAAAAAGCCTGAGCCATTTTTCATATGCAGAAAAATGTGAAAAATAATTTCTAATCTACAAAATGCATGAAGGTTGTATTTATAGAAAAATGAGCAATGTTGGTTGTGTATTTGCAAATACGTGTCTAATCTCTTACAGCCCAGACTCCACAGTCTTGATACAAAAAATCCCACACTCTTTTGATCCTGAATATGAAGAAATTTTCTTCATATTCATTGCTGGAAGAATATGTGCATATTTATTATGTACAATTCCCCATATATTCATAAAAGATATAAAGGGAGTTATCTACACCAATTTTCAATTCTGTGGTCAACATGCATTTGATTTCTATATTTTGGGGTTTCACTCTGTGGTTTAAATACCATATTCGTTAGCACACAAATAATCAAGACAAAACTTCTGTTCTTCTTGAGACTTGCCTGAGGGGGCAGAAATTTTAAGTGTTAAAGGGGTTTTACTGAATTCTTTTTAAGAAAATTATGGCAGAAGAGGTGGATTGTTAAAGTGGATAGTGCTGAGCCATGGTACAAATGGTACAATTCCACCCATGTTGTTTCTGAGGGAATCGCAATTGTAAGGAATAAAGGAGGTGGCATCTTAAAGGAAGAAAATAAGGAAGGTGGGTGGAATTTCTAAAGGTCTATTATTTGCAATATTTAGGCTACTGAACAACCACCATGCTATTATTTTCTCCATCTAATTAGGGGCTCAGAATAAACTGGTCTAGTGGAAAGTCCCCTGCCCATGGCAGGTAGCTTGGAGCTACATGATCTTTAAGGCCTTTTTGAACTGTAACCATTCCATGATTTTATGATTCTACTGTTTTGGCACCATGCCTAGACATCTTCCCCACTGAGGCAAATATATTAAGAAAAATTAATAACATGTGTTGGCAATAGCTTGTCAACATTAAAAGTAGATTCCTGTTGAATATTTCTGCTGTATGCACATTAGAATTAAATGTTGCTTAAACAGAAAATGAAAAACATTCCCTTCTGTTTCAATAAGTTAGAGTATTGAAGTTTTCTTGTTCTTAGGATATATGTCTTGCATGAGATCTTTGGTGAATAGTCCTTTTCTGTGGTATGCTTTAATTATTTCAAACCATTAAAAGCTGTGCTTGGTCATTTAAAGTTTCTCAAGGGGAAAAAAAAATCAATGACTGCCTTGAAATGCATTTGAATTTAGTATTTTTGCTGAAATTCATAACTCAGATATAAGTCAGCATAAAGGTTCTTAATTAAAAAGGTTGATAGTTGATCTTAGTTGATGATATTTCTGTCTTCACATAGTCATATGTCACTTTGAGGAAAGGGAAAGTGTCAAAACAGAACTGAGTGCTAAAGGTCTCAAGACTCTCATATAAAAATGGATAGATAATTTACAAATTACTTATTTCTGACCTTCCTGATTCTAGGAACTAGTAGCAGAACTCCCAGCTTACAATCATGGGTTTATAAAAAATAAATAGTTGCTTCTCTACCACACTTCCAACATTCACACTTTTTCCTATAATGACAATCTCTTGTATTTGCAGGTATCTCTGGATACAACTAGACTTCACAGCACAACAGATTCTCAATTGTATCCTGATTCCTGGTTCTACGGATGTGAGACTGGGCTTCACCATGGTTTCCTTCCAATATTTAATTTCTATGGAAATCAGTGCATAGAGCAGTGGAGGGTGTGTGACTGGGGCTGTGTATTTTAGATTTTTTCCTGTTACAGTTTGGGATGAAGCCAACCTGCACACTGGGATTCAGTAGCAAAGTCTCATCATTTTGGTAGTTTAAATGCAACTCTTCCCACATATGCAGGTCCTGTAACTTTTGTCTCTTTCTGTTTTATGATTAAAACCCACCCTCCTCAGTATTAGATTAGTTTTTAAACTCTCCCACCCTCACCTGGAAATGTTTATTATTTGAAAAAGGCAAAAGTTTTTCAGCCCTTATGATTGAAGACCTTTTCTTAGTTATTAAGAAGCATCTGTTTTATCAGCATTACTGTAATTCCAGCGTAAATTTACTTTCTTCACTATCAGTGGGCAACATTTTGCATATTTATTGAATCGTGGGCAAAATGAAACTAAACATGCTTAAAAAAAGATCATAAAACCAACCAGGAACCAAGGTTTCTAATAATGAAATAGAGCACATTCAATGAATTAGAAAATTAAAAGGATCTTATGCTCCAAAACCCACCAGAAGAGTATTATGGCTCTAATCCAACAAATATTTGTGCACATATCTAACTTTTCTCATGTGAATAAGATTAATAACATAACTAATTAGGATTTGCAATTCAGGAATCTCTGGGAAAGAGCTCTTAAGAGACAAAGCAGACAAAGACGGCAGTAATATTTTCTGGGACATCACAATTTTTGTCTCCTTTATACTTATATTCACCTAACCAGATAATAGTGAAGATTGTATTTTACTTAAAACTCTGCTAGAATATTGTCTTGTCTCAATAATACAACTTCTTTCTTCCTTACAATTTCCAATTTTAGATCTCAGAGGGCATTTATTCTAAGGTCTGTGCATAATACTTGCATAATTTAATTGTATATTTATTTTTCACTACATTTGATAAATCTCACAAAATGAAATTTTGTATTCTTATTTAAAATATTGCAGAGGGAAGCATACTAGAAATGATGGTGTTCATAAGGTATATTTATGTTTTAAAATCCTTAATTCAAACTAAACCCTAATACTGTTCCTGGAATATGTACTTCTGCAAATAGAAAGCATTAGGCAAAAATTACCAGATAAAATTAAATCTTTATGCCATATAACATAGTCAGACTACACAAATGAATGGTCCATTAAGTTTTAAGAATTTACATTTACTTATTTATTCATTCATAAATATCTGTGGTTTTTTTCTAGTTGGTCAAGGCTGATAAGTGACTTGTCTTCCTGCCTTGGTAAGGCATGTCAGTACTACCTGAAAGGAAGATTTTTGACTGTTTCTGTGAAGAGTATCATTGAGTGAAGAGGATGATGTATTTTCAGCTATCTTTATGTCATTCAAGTAGTTGAAAATTATGACTTGTTTCCAAGGTCTCAGCTGATGCTGTTTCAAAGGTACTTCAGCTCAGAGATCACAGCTGAAATTTTCTCTTAAAACATTCTGGTAATGAATCTTATCCATAATAAGTAATTGCAGCAATAACAAACTGTACATATGACCACTAAAAAAATGTAGAAATTCTTCTCATCATGGATATAGACTTTTTTTCATGTGCACATCAAGAGTCCTTTCTAGGAAAATTTAGCACCTTTTATATGAAATATAGGGCCATGAATAATCAGAATAAAATATCCAGAAAAAAACCTAACATCAAAAAAACCAGACAAAGTAATGTTTCTAAAATCAGACCCTTAAGATGGCAATCCAACACTCCAGGCAGCCAGCAGAAACCAGGGCCTGTGCCAGCTGCACATTTGACTGCCACTATGTATGTGCAGTTTTTTGCTTTCTTTGTGTGAATATCTTCTTCATCTTTATACTTTTCCTGACACATCATCTGGTGAAAAGCTAACCAAAGAGGGCTTTCCTCAAGGTGTAGTTTAACTGGGTAATTCTAGGGATCACTTGCTGACAAAGCATCATGGAACACAAATGGCTGATGCTGAAGTCTTCATTTTGCAGTTAACAGATCGTTTGGGAATATAACTTGATGTGATCTTGGAGTAACCTTGCCTATCAAGCATTTTTATGAACGTGAAAACTCGTATTTGTGTGGAGGAAACTGTCTGTATTCAGAAAAGGTAATGGGTACGCACTGAAAAGAGAGATGGGGTGAGGTAAGAACAGAAAAAATGTATCAGTTCTGGAAGCTGATTTTCATCCCAGCTTAGAAATGGAACTATCATATTATATTATATTATTTTTTTTTATTTAAAATTTCCTTTTTTTTTGCTTTGCTTCTTTACTTTTTTTGAACTTATTTATTCCTGTTGAATAAGGCAGAGCTATGTCAAGCTAATCCAGCTGAGAATCTGACAGCCCTGTCCTCACCTGTGTAAAAAAGGTGGTGTGACAGGGGCTTCACCCAGTGGGTTTAAACATCCAGGTGCATATGTTGGGTTCCTGTAATGTATATATGTTTTAAAATAACCTCTCTCTCTTAATGGTGTTGTACTCTTGTTTGGGGTCTTTCAAAGTTTGGTTTTGAATAAAAAAATCATACTCAAAAATAATTTTGATATATAATTTTAAAATCTTGATTTCAAGTTCTTGATATTTATTATAGTAGCCTGTGTCCATATAAACTCAACCAACTAGGAAGACAAAGAAAGGACAATACAATTTTGTATAATAATCTTGGGTTTATATACTTTTATACTTTTATTAGTGAGAAAAAATATTTACTGCCATGTCAGCTAACAGAAAACTGAAGATGCCACGAATTTAATTTAAAGAAATGTCTAGTATGAAACACAGTGCTGTGTCACTGAGCATTATATTTAGCTGACTGATTAAGGTGCAGCTTGATAATTTGCCAGTGACACTTTAACTTCTGTATCCGTGTACTTTTGAATAATTTTTAGCCAGTATAATGCATTTATTCTGTGTTTATTAGGATCATTACTATATTTCAGCAGATATAATTTTAAATAGTGTGTAGCCACAGGAGGACCAAATCACAACACATCCTCTGTCTTTCTTCATATGTGAGAATTGCAGTAGAAATATTCACTGTGATGGTCAGATGTTTTATAATAAAAAATGACGGCACTGGGTACCAGAAATTTGACATCAATGAAAAATCTTATTTAATTCTTATAGTTTGCATTATGATTTGATTTTCACTTGCATTAAGATATGAGATGATTTAGAGAAGCATACAGAAATGTCCTAGTATCACACTTTATCCATTTATCACCTAAAGAACAGCATATTTTCTATAATTTTTAGTAATGACATGTCAGCAGTTAATTCCAATAAGTGGTGGCTAATGTAATCCTATATAATATATGTAAAACTGATGTGCACCTATAGGAATTTGTTTTATTTTAGGGAGGATGCTAAAAGAAACAAAAGCAAGCATCAATTCAGGAAATGGTCGAATGTAGATTTTCTTCAAGAAGTTCATTTTTCTTCCTATATGTTTGTTATAAAACATAATTTTAAATCATGCAACAGTTAGGAATTCATAAGAATTATACTCAATTCTCATGAGAAAAAAAATAAAAAAAGAAATATGCCATGAACATATAACCAGTTTATACCCTGTTATCTGATGCAATATAAATAATTTTTTTTTCCTTGAATGATACATGTACACACACAAATATATAACTTGTATATACATGCAGAATTGTGCATGACAAGAGTCTGTTAGGAAAAAATGGTTGGAATAACAAAATCAATAAAGAGTTATAAGATTCTTTTATTTGATATGTTGTGGAGAAAAAAAGAAATCATAAATCTTATGCAAGTGCAATCAGTCTTTGAATTAGACAGATCTAAAGCTGAGAACCTACTGTGTTACCTCACCAGTGATGTGCAAAGCCATCTTCCAATAGTTGAGTACAACATACTCAAAATTGAAACATTTTAAATTATAACATTTTAAATTGTAACTATTTTAAATTGTTTCATAATAACTGATAAGAAAACTCAAGAAAATGCCTCCTGCTAATAAAAATATACCTTGGTCTCACTTTTTTCTGATCCAAATGCTAATACTTCTTTGCAGAATGGCTTTCTGGTTCTATTTCCTAAATGTTGTGTCACATGTTAACATATATGCTTAAAATACTAAATTGCATTTTTTTTCCATTTCACCATTATTTTATTTTATTTTTTTTTTTTGCCATCACTTCATAAAAGGAATTTATTTTCAAACAGAACGGTGGAACTGTGGAATCAATCAAAAAAATTTGTCCCATTTGCTGTGAAACAATGGGTTTTGTAAATTTCAATAGTGCTAATAATGACTTGGTAATATACATTGCTAGGTGTTAAAGACCAAATTCCGGGTCCCCAGCACAAGAATGATGTGGATTTGTTGGAGTGAGTCCAGAGGTAGCCACAAAGACTCTCAGAGAAGCACCTCTCCTCCTATGAGGATAGGCTGAGGGCTGGGATTGTTCATCCTGGAGAAGGCTCAAGCAAGACTTTTAATTACCTAAAAGGGCTTAGAGAGTTGGAGAGGGACTATTTACAGGGGTGAGTAGAGTTAAGACAAGGCAGAATGGCTTAAAGCTCAAAGAGGGTGTGTTTAGATCAGATATAGGGAAGGAATTCCTCACTGTGGAGTTGGTGGAATGCTGGAACACGTTGTCCAGGGAAGCTGTGGGTGCCCCATCCCTGGAAGCATTTGAGGCCAGGCTGGGTGGGGTCTTGAGCAGCCTGGTCTAGTGAACCAGGGGGTTTGGAACCAGATGATCTTTCAGGTGCTTTCCAACCTACTTTCCAAAAAATATTCTATGATTATATGAAATTCACTTTGTATATTGTGAAACCAGAGTAGGTATTTAGATTTCATAAAATTTTATTCATATTTATGAAAGTATAAATGAAAATATTTTTTCCCAGACTTCTGAAAGCCTTGGAAGACTGACTAGAAACTTAATGATGGTAGGATTTGCTCAACTCTGAAAAATATATTTTGCAATTCAGACACTTCTAATGGAAGAGGAAGGAGATGTAGTAGATGAAAATAAATTTGATGGCTTCTGTGGCAGGAGGAGGTACTAAATAAGATAGCTAGTGCATTCTGTTGATAAAAAAAGAACATTTCTGCAAAAATGTCATATTGAGTGCAATGTGACCGTTTTAATATCGGCATTTTTGTGTACTTGGCACATTATAAATAATTGCATATGGTAATCTGTGCTTCTATGTGTACCTCAGTGCTGCAGTAGTGCCATCTAATGTTCTAATTAATCTGCAATATCTCCCAAGTCAGGCTTTCAAAAGCAACAAAAAAAAATCTTCCAGGAATGATGAGGTTGGCCTTACTCCAGCTGATACTGTGGCTGTTACTCAAATAACCTCTTGTCTTTTATGGCAACATAATCAAGTTAAAAAATCTGGACAAGATATTTGGAGTCGATCAAGTACTTTATTTTACTTTAAAATGCTGAACAGGTGCAAGTGGGATACATTCAAAATGGTCATTAGGCAAAACTTGCTTTGAGGGAGGTGGAGCCAACATCTGTGCTTATTTTCACAGATACAAAAGAGCAGGCCTCCCAAGGAAATGTGAGCAGGATCCAAATGGATGAAGCAGCAGGACTGAATAAAGCATTCTGATTTAAGACTTTCTCTGCTTATACTAATTAGCATTTGAAAAAAACCCATGATCAATCTTTTTCTTCTCTGGGGGTAGAGAAGGAGGAGTCTGATTTAATTAAGCAGGACATTAACTCCAAGAACCTACCTAATCAAATATTAACTATATTCAGAACAATCAAATGATAATAGTTTTGTAGTGATTTAAATGTTTCCCTCTATAGCTTCCTGGATCTTCTTTCACAGTACTTCTTATTTTTACTAAAAAACCTGGTCTTAGTTTAACCTTCAGATGTTCTGTGTTTTAATAACTGGCTGATGGGAACCTCCTGCAATAGATATGTTTATTACATCATTTTATATCCTAGAAATTAAAGAGGATTTTGTATAACTGAAGTAGAAACAGGTGCTTAAATCATAATGTGACAGTTTATGCTACCAGTCAAATATCTAAAAGAAAAGCTGGTTTGTATTTTTGACTCACTTGTTAACTCTAAGAGTGAAATTTCATTTCGTATATTGTAATTGTGTTTTCTTCCTCATTTGACCTCAAATGACCTTCCTCATTTTGCAGTTTGAAGGCTACTCTGTCTTGAGTTTATCTGTCATTATTTTAAAAATTATTTGTTATGGTGCTGGTTTTGGTGTATTGCTAACATCTGCCCTTATGCTCCTGTCCTGGCAGTGCTATGAATGGTGTAGTGGTGTATGGTTGGATGGAACACAGAGGAGAGCCAAGCACAGGTGGAATTACATTAATCCTTGAAAATCTGGTAAGGACCATGTCTGGGCCTACTTCTATTAGTGAAAAGCACTTCTATTAGTGTAAAAGCACATGTAAAAGCAATGTAAAAGCACAGACAATTATTTCTAGCTGATATGTTAGTGTTGTCTGTTGTATTTCCATCTTGCAGAAATAGTAATAAGAAAGTTGTTTTGCTGTCCTTAGTAGGACAGCACAGGGCAGTGATTTAGAACTTCCCAATCCTAAAATCCATCCCTTCAGCATATAGGAGACCATGTGCTATCAAGACTGTCAGCAGTTCAAGTCACTTTGAAATTTGCTCACAGTCTTGAAAAGGTGGCCCCCTTGTTAAATTGTCCCTTCATGCTGCCAAGATTTTACTTGAATTGTATTTGTTGTCAGTAAATTTTGTTCTAGGTTCAACATAGTATTCTAGTTTTGAGAGCATTTTTTTGCTTGGTCCTTTAACACTGATGTAGGTAAAAATTCCATTTCCAAATGTCTTTATATTAGTAACTGAGGGCAATCTTAGTTTTAAATTTTATTTTTGTGTGACTTTTACTTTACTTTACCTTAAAACCTTCATAAACATTTATGCCACTTCACTTTCAGATTAAGTACACCCTCATTCTTTTTTATAGTTTTGGTAAAAGTGATAGAGTATATATTTAACATTTGTCTCTGGGAAAGAGGAATATTGTCATGGTTACAAATATTAGAGGAATGCCAGCAGAACCTTTTCCTATTACAATTCTCTGGTCCACAAGTGTATTATTGCAAGTAGCCAAAATAGCCCAGATATGACATCTGGGATGGGTTACAAAATTAATCTACTTTCATTTTGATAAGAAAAAAAAATGTTGGAGGCTTTAATTTCATAACTACCGTTCGCTATTTTTGGTTTTTTAAACTCTAGAGATTTTAAAATAAGAAATGGAAAATAAGACTTTTCCATTGTGGAAGGCAAATAAGTAAAGGAGATTAACATTCAAATAGGCAAAGGATGTAAGATAAGAAAATTACATTTTCTACACCTCACATTATTAGAGAGGAGCTGAGGGAAAAACTTACAAGATGATCTTTGAGTCACATTATACCTCCTCATGCTTTAGAAGCTATATTGACTTATATGTCAAGAGCAGTCATTTCCTGTTCAAGATATATGTGACCTTTTGTGCATCTTTGCAGGCAAAACACAATGAAGACAAGAATAAAAACACATGCTCTATTTTTCTTTTTTTTTTCTCCCATTTTAACCATTATCACAAGTTTTCTGACAAATGGTACAGCTTAGTAATCACTTCTGAAGTTAAAGCATCATCTTCTCTATGGTTTATCTCTTTATTTTCACAGGGGTTCCAGACTTGCAATGGAACAAAATGGTGCCAAGCCCAGCTTTGACACATGCAGGAGTATCTGGACGCTCTGGATTTTTAGGGGGTGCTGCAGACATTTGAAAACAGTGAAAATCATACATAAACACAACCTGGAATCATTTTCCTTTCTTTTTTTTCTCAGTTCTTTGGGCAAAGAATTAAGTCCTTGTTTTAGAAGGATGGGAGGAGGTTTTTTTTTTTTACTGGTCAAAAACCAGGACCGTGCTATTTACTCAAATATAAATCTATGTTTCTCATTCTGTGACTTCTCCCCAAATCAACTCTAAATCGTTTCCTTACTGGAGGGTCATCTTACTTTTTGTGAGATGGAAGAGCTGGTTAATCCCAGATTTCTTTAGAGGCATAAGTCCTCACCTTCATCTATATTGTTGGAGAAATAGACTGTCAAAAACCTCATGCATTGAGAGGGAAGTGCAAAGTCCTGTAACTGGGGTGAGACAATCCTGGGTATCATTACGTGCTGGGAATCACCCAGCTAGAAAGCAGCTTTGCAAAACAAAGCTGGTGAGCCAGGCTCTTTCCAATGGTGCCCAGTGACAGGACCAGTGGCAATGATGGGCACAGACCTAAACACAGAACTGCTGTCTGAACTTCAGGAAACACTTTGTTACTGGGAGGGTGACCCAGCACTGGCAGAGGCTGCCCAGGAAGGTTGTGGAGTCTCCAGCCTTAGAGATAAAAAACCAGAACCTGTCAGGGTCCCAGACAAACAGTTCTGTGTGGTCCTACCTGCCATGGGGAGCTTGGATCAGATGACGTCCAGAGGTCCCCACCAACTTCATCCATGCTGTGATCATGCAATGGATGTCTCTGACTCAAATCTTGCAGAAAAAAGTGCTTTCTTGTTCACACATATGTCAGTGAAGGCTTAGGACATCAGTACAAGGTCTATTTTAAATAATCAGATTTGAAAATGTTAATATTAGGACCAGCTTCTCAAAAGCCATTTCAATGCTGTATTCTTACGAAGAATGCACAAGCCCCAGGAAAAATCTGGCTGTTAGTCAATTTAATTTGTATTTTTTACACTCAACCCAATAATCTCTGCAAATAGAACAATGTATTTTCTAATTCATTTAATGTCTTTAAATCCATCAATTTCCTCTTATGAGAATACAATTGATTTTTTTCTGAATAATAATTATTTATAAATAGAATTTTTCATTGAAACTGGAAAAGCACTAGCCTAAATGGTCCTTTGAATGTGTGTTTATGTGCTGCAGACTAAACTAGATGTTTAAGAAGCAAGTGTACCACTACTCAGTCAAATGTAATTATCTCCCTTCAAAGCTAGTTTCACCCTCTCAGTCATATATGTATTTGTTTTTTCTGCTCATGTGATTGATTACCCAGAAGAATGAACCTCTTTATCCATGGGCCACCTATGCAGCTTGTCTGTTTTTGACTTTTGTGCCTCCCTATCTAAACCCTGACCCTACTAGATAAAAAGCAGCTGAAGTCCTCTCTTTAGACTTGCAAACATTCATCACTGAAATGTGCCAGTTTGTGTTCAGTATAAGAGGAGATTATATATCTTCTATGTGATACTGAGAATGCAACTTGATATGAAGGAATGCAAACATGCTCTTACAACTGATTTTTTTTCTGTACTTCAGCAACAGCAGAAGGACTATCACTGACAGTCTGGTCTTTTGAAACCTTACTCTAGTAACTTGTTAATAAGAATGTGCAGGATCTGTTGCTATTTCACTTTGTTTTTCTCATAAGCTTGTGAATTGTATGTATCAGCATTAAAAGCCATTGAAAGTTTTATTTTCTAGGAAGAGTGATTTAAGTGCATGAAGTTATATTTTTTTGTGTACTGGGGAATGTTTTTACAGTTATATGTGTATATACAGTGTGTGTGTGTGTGTATAAAGATACACATATATCTGTGGATTTTCAGAAATTAGAGTAATTTTGATATTTCTGAATTTGTGCTATTGAAACTAGTTTCTGTGAAGTGTTTATACAGATTTTGAAATAACAGAGAGACTCCAGAACTCCATAATTTTGCAAAAGGTAGTCTGTTTTGGGGGGTGAAGCACAGCTATAAAGGGATATGCAGTCATATGCAAAGGAACTTGGGCAGGTTGACATTTAGTATTATCACACTTAACATTGAAACATCTAGATAGTTCCTCATCTACGCTGTTCTGAGCCTAAAATGCAAATTATTTCTCTAAATTCTTTATGTATCTAGACCATAGAGCAAGCTATGGATGTCCAAAGGTAATTCAGCCAGCACTTGGAGAAGGTGGCACTGGCAAAGATACACTTAAACTGCCCATGGGTGGTTCCAGGCAGTGACTGGAACCCTTCTCTTTTGACACACAGGATTTACACCCTGGAAAGCTCTCCTGTAATTACATGCCTATAACATCCTGACAAATGAAGCAGTCATCTTGAATGCAAAGCTCCAGGCTCTAGTCCTCCTTCACAGTCAGAAATTCAGATCTCTAGTTTATACTCTTGGGTAATGGATCTGCACCTTTAACTTTTCCTACTAAGACTCTGTATATGAACAGAAGATTATTCAAGAAACAGGAGTCAGAAAAATGACGAGGAAGACCAGCAGAAATTCTAGAATTTTCCACTGTCAAACTCAGAAACAATCAACCCAGTGTTCATAACATGGACCTGAGTTACTACAGCTAGACTCCATTGTTGCACCAATCTGATCCCATAATCCTACATGAGTTTTGAAAAACTTCTCTATTCTGCAGTGGGTAAGGGTGCAATTTAACATTACTTTAGTCTTAGTGGCTAAAGTATGTTATGTTATGAGTT
This sequence comes from Parus major, assembly GCF_001522545.3. Taxonomy (NCBI): domain Eukaryota; kingdom Metazoa; phylum Chordata; class Aves; order Passeriformes; family Paridae; genus Parus; species Parus major. Next base: position 95,760,009 of record NC_031770.1, read on the forward strand.
ATGTCAGCCATTTCTATCTTTTTCATATGAGAACTATGAATGGCAACCTAATCTAGAAAGACTGTTGTTTTGTTTTTTTAAATAGAGACCGATAGACAACAGCTGGATGAGATCTTAATGAAATACAGCACAAAGGAAGTCTTCTGTTGCTTTTTTCACTCAACTTCATAACAGTAAAAATAAAAGGAAAAATTAATGGAGCTGTGCACAGTGGAAAATGAACACATTACTGATAAGATGCTTGGTTTTGTAGTTAATAGCATTTAAATAATACAATGAATAGGTGGTCCTCATGAACCAGTTAGGACATATTGATGTTTCTGAGGCTCAGTAGGCATGGATGTTATTATTACAGTATTTTTATATGATTTTACAAAAGTTTCTCTCTAGGTCTTACTTTTACAACAGTCATGCAATACCTGTATTTTTCCGTAACAAATGTGAATTCTATGTGGTTTAAACCAGGCCAATTACTACAGTCAGTGAACACGAGCTTGTACATATCAATTGTAGGAACAAAAAGCCACAATTAAAGTTCCCACAAAAGTAAAGGCACTTTCATAGTGAATAAAAAACCATGTAAGATTTGAATGAACATCAGCCTCAGGTAAGGAACTGCGGTGGTCTGAGATTCATTTGCAGTGTATTTGTATACAACTTAACAAGATTTATGAACTCAGTCTATATAGTGCCTGTGAATACTTTTGAGAAGGATAGTTTAAAATATTGTTCCATGAACTAAATACATATTTAAATGCTAGGAATATAGTTGGAGTAGCTATACAAGGCAAAGTATTTTATTTACATTTAAGCTCTTTAAATCTACAGTTTAGATGGCTTTGCATTTAGACTGGGTGTAATAAAGTTTATTTCCTCATACTACAGGTGGATAAAGGAATTCTAACACTATAATTAAAGTATGGCAACAACTATGTTGCTATCAGATTCTGATTGCTATCAAGAGAGACAGGAAAATACAAAGAGTGGAAATTAATTCACACACTAATGAATTTTTTAATTAGTATTTAAAACCCCAAACTTCAGCAGTATATTTCCCTGTAGGGAACAGTATAGAATCATCCAGGTAATTAGACCAAGTGAAGATAATAAAACAAACTTATGGATATAATGTGATAAAAGATGTTTGAAGGTCAATAGCAGTAATCAAAACAAGGACAGAAGTTCACTAGATGAAGATAAGGTCTCAGTACCACTATGCTCTTTCCCTTCCATTTCCTAAAAATTCTTCAAATGTTCAGAATTCAAGTTAAATAACTGAAAATCTAAATATATGGTGGTTGGAATTTCAAATCAGTATTCAAACTCATCTGGGCTTTTGCAATTATTCATAATTTTCTTTTTATTATCATTGGTCAACAAAGAAAATTCTTCAAATACTCTAAACCACACATTCCTTTGTTTCCCAATCATGATGTTTGTGTTAGGTTGCTTCCACTAAGTGTACACTGCCCACTCAGCATATGTCATCATTATGCTGGCATGCTATGGCTGTGCTAGAGGTGAGGAAAGTCAAGAAAAAGTGAAATAGCTTCAGGATGTCTTTGTCTCTGTATCCCATTGGGGACAGTTTGGGCAGAATCTTTTCTTGTATCTTGATGCTCTAAATGCATTTCTTACTACAGTCTTACTGCAGTATTATAAAGCATTTCTTACTACAGTCAAGATGGATGGGAAGAGGCAGAGAAAAATGGGATAATCCTTGTTTATACAGAGCCCTCCTGTTCCCTGGCCAAAGGAGTAGGTTGACTTTTTGTCTTTGAAGTGCAAATAGTAACTTATTGCCTCCCTGGAGCGAAACAAAAGCAAGGAAAGAGTGAGCCTCAGATTTGTACCACCTTTAGCTCTCCAGGCATGCATGAAACTAAAACAAATTAGTCAGAATTAAGTTTTTCTGACACTAAATTAACCTTTCTTTTAAGGGCTTAAAGTTTTTAGACCTAAGGCTCATCTCCCTGGTTGCTTTGAATTTGGCCATGTTAGATTTCATCCTGGTTTACAGCTATGATAGTGAGTTTATATAAAGGAGTTTTAGGGAAACTCCAGGGGGCTACAGCGATAAAATGCAATGTGTTTACAGCACTGAAGCTACTCCTCAGTACATATATAGACTAAGGAAGGATGAGACAGAAAGAAAAGCTAACCAATAAATGTTTATGGCCAGGTAAAGCAAAGCCGTTCTCTTGAATTGCAGCCCTCAAATTTACCCAGGCCCCTGGCCCCAGTCTGACACTTCACCGCCTGTGAATCAACCCCTAAAGACAGTGAGTTTTAGGATGACAGGCCTTTGTCTTCAAACAGAAATATGTTATTGTACTGTGATCTCATCTGTGATCTCCACAGCTTGTTCTGCTTTCAGAAGCAGACTGAGCAGAAAACTCCCCCACAAGCTAAAATGAAATGCACACTATTTTGGCTACCCCATCTGGGGTTTTGACAAGATTTAAAGCAAATGCTCCTCTCAAACTACTTGGACTATTTCTTTTCCCTAAAGAAACAGTTCTAGAACTGTCTTGTGAATTTTCTTGGCACCCAGTATTATTCTCGTCACATATTCATTACGCCTTGCATCAGTGCATTGTTTTATCCCAAGAATATCTGTAGCTGCCATCTGTCTAGAAAACATGGGTTGATGGCAGGATAGTGACCTCAACGCCCAAGTCAATCACCAATAATTTAGGAAGAAAGAAATGACATCCTCCATTTCCAAATACTGGAATTGTTTATAATAATAAATGGTCTTCATATAAATCTATTAAGAACTATGTTTAGAATACTTGAAATGTTATTACAAATATAATTTATTTTTCACATTTTATAAATTAATATGTTTGGGCAAATGTTTTATTTCTTTCACTAAAATTTATGTGCACATTGCAAATAGCTGTTACTTATTTATCTGGATACATACTTAATTCCTAAATATGACAGTCTTAACTACCAAATAGAAATCTCTTTTTGCAAGAAAAAAGAAAGAAACCCTCTGACCTTCAATATTTCAGAAAACTAAGCTTAAATAGAGAACTGTAAGCACTTTCTTACACTTTTCTCTCTAACACTAAAACATTTTTTTTCTGGTTTGACAATTATCAAAATTTAAAGCTAATTTGAATAGAATTCTGGTGCACTCAGTGTCACTTTTTACTTGCATGTAATTTTGTACAGGGTTTAAAAATCAGATTAAATGCTCACAATGAAAATGATCAATGTTTTCAATTTTTTGTGATTAGGACTGGCGTTTATCAGTTCATTAGGATCTGTCCTTTATGTACTTGTCTGCAGCCAGGTCACATGGAAAGAAAGCAAACAAACAAGTATATATTAATATGAAAATATAATTTATTTACTTCATTGTGTCAATTTGTCACTGTTTCCTCTTGACAGTGTTGCAGTTCTTTTGCAGATTATTCTATATTAATGTGAAGCACATCCTGCTAAGGAAGAGTGGGAAGGTTGCTTCTGAGGTGCTACTGTGATTTGGCACAAGCTGCTATAAAACTCAGGAATTCTCAGCACATGCCTCTCAGCCTGGAATAGAATTTTTAAAGCTTTCTGCAAGAAACACAAAGCTTGGATCTATTTTTATTCTGGATTTGGGAGAGTGTTAATTTGCCTTATAGCAAATTTGAAAGGACAACTTAGCTCAAATACTTAATTTATGTTTGAAGCAAGTTATATCTAGAACAGAAACTAGCGAAACACTTAAATCCTGTAATGCATCAGTAATGAATATTGACTTCATGACATGAAAAGAACAAACAAAAAGAGAAAACAAAATTAGTTGTGAAGACCACTATTTGACAAACTAATTTCTAAAAGCTGATGCATAGTGGTGTCTTGAAGCACCATGTGAAGTATCAGTGTGTGGTTTAGTCTTTGAGGCCAAGAGATATCTCTGACTATCTGTCTAAGGGAAATATCAGTTCTGTGCCTTGTCTTCTGTGAGCCTTGTGTGTCATCAAAACACACACACAAATAAACAGATGTGGAATGTACGACGAGTAACAAAATCTACAAACCCATCAAAAACACTGTGGTTTCTGCTGGACTCTAAGCTAGCAGCTTCTCAGTGGTGGAGGCTGAGCACAGCCATGGGACTGGAGGGACTTCCACCCTGGCTGATCCATACTCTAGCTCTGCTGTGGAGAAGAGTGGGGGTCCTGGGATGCAGAACAGCCTCACTGTCTTTTCCAGCTCTCTTTGAATTTTTGTCCTAGATGTCACCAGCTGGGGAGTGAGCAGTCAGTTGCCTCTGTCACAAGGGATAACGGGGCAGGAGGGAAGCATGGTGCCATCCAACCAAGGCGGGAGGCATATATTTGGAATGTGAAAAGAGTGGGCTGACAGTAAAAGCATCTTCCTGCTTATGTGTCACTTAGAAGATCTCTGTAGAGAGCAAAAGTAGCAGTCTTTCCAATACAAGTTATATGGGAATAAATGCAAAAAGGCAATGTCTGAAGCCTGAGGTGGATGTCTGTCCATAATTATAAACCATAACAGATGACACTGCATATCTATGATAATTCTTCTCCATTGATATTTAATAAAGTCATCAAGAAAGTGAAGTTAATTCTGTAATTATACCATACCTTTCTATACTTGCAGTGTATGTTTCCTGCTAAAAAGTTCCAAGTGTATTTTTTTGACCAAGGCAAATTTATTTACAAATAAACATTCCTATTTTTAGGAGACAGATGCTGTCTTCACCCCTGTGGAAGATGTTCCTTCTGTCCTTGAAGTCACACACTGGTGGAAAGAAGCCTAAAGTACAGTATCATTAACCTATTACAGGCTGAGAAATGACAGGAAAAATTTAGGCATATAAAATTAAATAACTCATATTGCACTGGCCCAGGGTTAACTGTATGCTTAATTACATAAGAGTTGCATAATCAAGATTCTGCATTTCAAAAGATTTCTTTACATAATCACAAAATATTTAATGTATTTTGCTACTGCTTAAAAGGTGCTTTGATGTCAGGTATGTATATGTCTACGTTATAGATTGACTTAAATTGTACAACTATCAAAGCACTCCTTTACCAACTCTAGCACTTCACTTAACAGACTGCATTGGCTAAACATTATTTAAGACTAATAGTAATAATGGTTCTTTTAGGGAATGCTATTAAGAATGGAAGTTATCTTAAATCATGTTAACTGTCACTGAATAATAGTAACCCATCAGTGAGTAATAGCAGCAATAAATACAGTAAAATTATTTTAAAGGCATAAGGTAGGGTCTTCATTTTATCTTTTGTAATAGACAAAATATTCATGAATTAAGTAGGAAATATTTTCCTGCTGTTTGCAGGATTTTTCATTAGATGATGGCTCAGTGTATTTTATGAATGGGCTGTTGGTGACCCATTGGCAAAAAAAATCAAAGTCAAAGCGCTATTAGTGCAACTAACCTGCTGAAATTATTATACTAAAATAGTGCTATTCCATAATGTTTTGATGTGTTTAATCAGTTATGTAACGTACTGTCCATTCTTACTTACCACAGGGACTTAGATAATGTTGAACTATTTGGGCATAATAATAAATCAAAGAAAGCAGACTATAAAAAAACTTATCTTTTAAAATGTGTATTTGGTTCTCTTCAGGTATGACTCCATTTTTTCTATACTTTTTCCATTTCTGTGTAGAACACTTTTTTTTATTATTGGAGAACACTTTTTTTTTATTATTGGACATAACATGGTTTTATTAGATAGTTTATTGCCAATTAATCAGTTCAAGTGCTAGAGAAGTTGCATATTTCTGCCAAGATACCGATATTCAGTCTGTACTTTATAGTTCCCTTAAATTGTTAGTGTCTTTTAAAAAATCACTAGGTACTGGATAATGAGAAAATATAAAGCCAATTATATAATTTGATGAAGGTAGAATTAGTTTGGGAGGGATTTTAAATTAATTTAAAACACTTGTTTAGAAAAGTAATAACATTTTACCTTTCCCTGAAGGACTCTGTACCTCAGATTACTGTCTTATACATAAATACAAATATTCCATGAAAGCCCAAGGAACGTTCTCTGTCACATGATGGAATTAGTGTTGGGATACACAGTTGCAGCCAGCAGATGTCAGCCAATTATGTCTTTCTCGGAACTGGTGTTTTTTTGCCTAGAATGCTGGAATCCATCTGGCTGCAGTAGTCATCTAAAAGACATTGCAGTCCTAGTCTATCATTCAGTCAGTGAAAACCTGCAAAAATTTTAGTAAAACATAATCCTTGTTTTATTTCTTAACATCCTCCATGTTTGAAACCCTTTGAGGGAAAACCGTACCAGACAAATGCTGTGTGTTCTCTACATTTTATGACTTTCTGCCAAAATTGTAAAGCCCCATTCAGATTTAGATGACATATCAGCCAAGGGGGATGGCCTCTGCCAAAATACAAGATAACATTGGAAGAGGGATGGAATCTTTATCACTTGAATATAATCCTTTGGTCATTTACTCCCACAGCTAAAGTCAAGTAAGCAGAGCTGTCTGATGCCTTCAGAGTCTGGCCTTGACTGTGGCTTTGCTGCTTTGCTTACCAGCCTCTCCTCTCATGATGCTACTGAGTTAAAACATGTATAAAATCAACAAACTGATCCAACAAAGCAGTAATACCTTGGGCAATCTCATTTGTTGCCCACTACCAGGCTTAGCAGCAGCTGCTCTGGTAAAGGTAGCAGCAGGTAAAGCTCCCTCCTTTGGGAGCTCCTTTCAGAGGCAAGGCCACCTGAAAAGCTGAAAATGGTCCAGAGGATGCTGCAGCTGTAAACAGCACAGATTTTTAACACCCTGAACATACCCTGACTATGCCTATTCAGGGCTGACAAAAATCTGACTTTTTTTTCAGACTGCAGCACTTGAAGGAATAGCAGGTGCCCTGTAAGGGACCTTTAGCTTAGACAAAACCACAGTGCCCTTATTTCAGGTACCATTGAAATGCAGTATCAGTCACAAAAGTCATCCCAACACCTGCATTGAATCAGCAACTGAAAACCCAAAAAGCCATAATTATAATCTCTCAGAAGAAGTGAACAGAGATCAATGATCTTGCTGGTGTTTACATCCCTGCATTAATGTAACTACAGTAAGTGTGGGAAGGATCTTGGAAAAAAAAAAATATCCACCTTGTTTTTCACTCTGGAATGAGGCTGACGACTGGTCTTCATGGCCAATTGTGAGGCAAGGGAAAAGGCAAACTTAAGTGAAAATGCTTTGAAATTTTTGTATTCTTAATTCTGGAAAAAGTGTATTGGGTGACTTATTCATGAAACTGTACTATTCTGATTAATTTTTAAAAAAAGTCCTTTCCAAACCTTGACCACAAGTTTGTGCCTTTTAAAGAAATTTCTCCTGCCCAAATCTGTTGTCAGCCTGCAGACGTGCTAGGAGGATTTTCGGAAACCGTATCATGTTTTCTGCAATTGCCATTTTGTATATGTTGGCCAGGATTTTCCAGCTCTGGGAAATGTTTTAGGTTGTATAGAGAGATAGAGATGGTCCCAGGTCATTTTTTGAACTGTGATGTGCAGCCAGTTGAATCTGGGTGACTCTTGGCTTCTAGAAATGCAAACCCCATTTACTGGTAGCAGAGGCAGCAATGACAGCTGTAGGGAAAGGTGTATAAAGGACATATAAAGGACAGATGTATAAAGGAGTTCAGCAAGATCTGCCAGCCCTCCCTCTAGCAGTGGGAAAGCTCTCTGCTTTTCCCAACCTCTAGTAAGAGGCATGTATTTTATTTAATGTTTGCAGTCTTCCTTAAACATTGGTTCTGAGTATGTGGCAAAAATTGCAGAGAAAAACGAGTGAGAAAGGACACATATTTGCCTTTTTACGAGTATCTCTGCTCAAAGCTTTGGTCCACTAAACTCCAGGAAGTGATTTCAGATTACTGGGCCTGAAATTCACAATGGTGCCCTTCTCAGTAAGGCCCAAGAAGTAGCATGATAATCTAAAGTAAGCTCCACTAATTTTTCAGTATGTGAAGTTTATTGGGACAGTGATTAAGAGACAAGCACTTTCATAACCTGTACTTTGTGTCTTCACAAAGATTTTCACTGCTTTCTTTCTAATTTAGTATTTTGTTTACTGTACAAGGAGGAAATGGCAGTAGAATTAGGTGTAGAAGAGTTCATGTAGGTAGAAAGCTGAAATAAATTCTACTACATTTATCAAACAAATTTTTAAAAATGTTTTCCAATGTAGAAAACAATGCTACGTTATAAAATATAAAGAAGGAAGGACAAGAGCACAGAAAGATTCACTCAGACCCTGGCTGTATCTTGCATGTCACTTACCAGCTTCACATTTAAATCTGTTCCCTATTTGATATATTCCTTTCTTAAGAGTAGATTGACCACTGAATATTGTCCACTATTTTAACATGGATTTTTTATTTTTCCTAGTATAGCTGCTTCAGATTAGTACTTTATCTGCTGTAGTGGCCTTGTTCCATCAGGGCAGTGTGAAATGGTGTGTCCCTAGCAGGCACATTGCTTTGACACACTCAGCTGGCACACTCAGTTTGCTGTGACACTGGAGGGGGCCAACACACTGTTTTTGTTCCAGGCTCTCTGGATCTGGCAGACAGCTCAGTGTCCATGAGTTACCCCAATTTTCACATGCAGGTTTCTCATTGCACATTAACACCAGGCTGCTATCGTGTTAGCAAACAACCCTGGTATTCAGTGTTTGATAAGCCAAATATTTGAACCAGGTGACATTTGAGCATTTTTACAAAGTAACACTTTGAATAAGGCAGCTCTCACCGTTGCTGGGTTGCTAGCAATTGATTTCTTGTCATGCAAATGGAATGTTATCTACAGCTGAGAAAAATCAGATTTTGGGGATGTCTTGAAAATTATTTCAGCCTTATACAGATTTTGCACATATGTTGGAAGATACATAACATTTTTCTCTATAAATAGATGAAAATACTTAGTCTTGGCTGTAGTAAATATATATGCTTTACTTAAGTGTGTTGTTTTACAGTTTGTACTTTGAAAAGCTGGAAGTATAACATATGTTTCCTTTTGCTAGTGTATTCTGAAATTATTCCTTCAGCTTGACTCAGAGTAGATTGAGACCTAATTTCTTAATCTGCAGCCTTTTCTATTTCTGCTCATCTCTGTCTTTTTTCAGTTTCAAGTGTTCTTCTGTTTGCTCTGCTTTTAATTGAATTTTGTCCACCAACAGTGTCTAGTCATTTGGCTTTTTTGTATCATCTTTTATGATTTGGCTTTTTTGGATCATCTTTTATAATTCTAAAACTGTAAGAACTTTTTAACACAGCTGCCAACCATTTGCTTTCATCTGTGGTTTCTTGCACAGTCTTACTTACAGATATTTATAAAGAGTGCTGTAAGTACCTATATATATCATAAGTGAGCAATCTACTTATACAGCCATGTCACTTTAAAGATACAGGGATGTGTGTAAAACTGGTCAGATTTACTGCCATTCCATGAATTATCATATATTGGATGACTTACTGTGCCCTTTGTCCTACATGGCTGAGAAGTAGTTTTGTGCTGAATTTATTCAGCTCTAACAGTTGGATCATTTTGAAACACAAAGATTTAAACCTGTTTTAGTTAAATATGTATAACAATGTTGTTGTTGTTATATTAGAGAGAAACTGATATAATTATTCCCAGGTAGGAAGCAAGAGAAACTATGCTCATGTAACTTTATAAAATTCTTTCTTCCCATTGTCCGTACCAAGCTGACTGCACCTTCTGTACCCCTCTGCCTTTTCCTTGGCAGGGATGGGGACTCTGTGACTTTCTGTAACACCCAGTCCACCTCCTCTTTCAGGCATCTATCCCCTGCAGACTTCACTCCCTTTGCCCACTGCACTTTAATTACTGGGAGCAAAGTGCTGATATCACATCAACCTGTAATCCTAGAAGTACTCCCTCAGTTGTTCTCTGTTCTCTTTCCTTTAAGTTAACATGAACAAACTAAGCCACCTAATTAAAAACTCCTATTCTCCTAAAAATTCAATATGTCCTTCTGGCACAAAAGAAAGGGCAGCAAAAGGAGATTGGTAACATCTCTCTCCCCAGTATAGCACAGAGATTCAGTTCTCCGTGGTAAAGGATCATTTAATTTCAAAGCTGGAAAACATGTTTAACCTAATGCATGTGAATACATTAAAGAAAACAGAAATTTTAATGCTCTAGACACTCTGCATCATTGAACTTCAAGGTGGTCCCTTAAAGAAACCATACCATTGATAGTCATTTTGTACAAGGGGACAGCTGCTACTACAGATTAAGACAGACAAGAAGTCTGATATGTTATGAGTAGTGAAATAAAAGAGTTCTGCAGCTGACCTGACTAATGGGGAGACAAAGCGTGGTATTTGGGAGTCAGTAATTTCAGGGCTCAATATTATTGTGTATATGTTCTCTTCTGAAAACATCATTCATTTCAGATTATTTAGCATCTAGACTTTTCTAATAGCATCTCGGTTATATGACATTAATAAAAGTCTGTCTGGTATTAAGAAAAGAAAGCTTACAAAATCATGTACAAATGTTCCTGTGAGATTCTGATTTTGTCATCATATAGCTGTGATTTGACCGCTGCCCTGGGTGCAAAATGTTTTGGTGTGGGGTTGCTGCCAGCTCCTCATGGCACAAAACACTCAGTTCCCTCTGCTGGAGTTCACACACTTGGAGCTTGCATTGCAGGTGTCAGCTCATTCTGCCACCAGCTATCCAACTTTTCCTGATGTCACTGTGTCATGGTTTGACACCGGCCATGGGCCAGTCTCACTTGCCCTCCACTGCCACAGCTGGGCAGAGGAAAGAAAAATTAAATGAAGGGTTCATAAGCTGAGAGAAGGACCAGGAGAGAACACTCCAAGGGCAAAACAGACTCAACGTAGAGATACAAATAGAGTTTATTACTAACAAAATCAGAGAAGGATAATGAGATGTAAAACAAGCCCTTAAAAACACCTTTTCTTCCCCCAGCTCCTCCCTCCTTCCCCCTGACAGCACAGGAAAACAGGGGGTGGGGGTTTGGTCAGTTCATCACCGAGATTTTCTTACACTGCTCTGGGAGAGGAATCCTTCCCCTGCTGCACCGTGGGTTCCTCTTGTGCAAAACCAGCACAGGTCCCTCACATGGGACACAGCTCCCTGTGAAATTCCCGTGTGGGTCCACTCTCACAAGCAGCAGTTCTGCCAAAAGTGCCACAACATGAACTCCCCCCTGGTTTGCAGTCCTCCCAAATCCACTGCAGCAGGGTCTCTCTTCCACGGGGTGCAGTCCTTCCTGCCTGGAAACAGGGACCTTTGACAAATCCTCATGCTCTTCCCAAGGCTTCAGGTGCTATTTTCTGTTTAATGGAAATTGAAGGTATGTCCAAATGCATTAATCCCATTTGTATCCTGAGAACTGACATTTAATTAATGTTTATATAAAGCAAATAAAGCATCTCAGTAAGTGTCCTTATGTTCTGTGTTATAATAACTAAATTCAATACAATTAATTAGTGTACTGACTAGAAACATTTTCTTTGTAAATGGTTTGAGGGTAGACAATGTCTCATCTTAAAAATAGGTCTTTATCTTAATGAAAGGTTGCAGAGTCAAAATGTCAAGGTGACCTTATGGAACACCATGAGTTAAATCAATATTGCACACTGAATATACTGATGTTTTCTTTTTCTTTTTCTTTTTTTTTTTCTGAGAAGAGTGTAGTGGAGGAATGATTCACTCATAGTAGTTTCATTTGGTTTTGGGTATTAAAGTCATATTCCATTGGAACTGTATTTTTCCTAGATACCATTTATATTTGTTAGGACATGTTTGAGAAATCCTATCATTTTCCTTTTCTCTTAGGAAAAAAAAAAAATCATCTTATTACTTTACCTGCCAGACTGAGTGTGAATATTTGATGGATAATATGGACCTGTCTCACTTTTATTAGTAAAATGTCACTTTTAGTTTGGCCATAATTGTCACAACTTTATTACCATAATTGTAACTATTTCACATTTAAATAAACAGCATTTTTTAACCAATAATTATGGAACAGCTCAGAAAATATGGACAAACAGAATCATGATAGAAGTGTGTCTACTTTGCACTCATATGCCACTCTACCATTTTTTTTCTGGAGATACAAGCAACCTTAATTCATCTCCTGTAGATTGTCTTTAAGAAGAAATTATAGTTAAATTGCATAGCAAAAAATATCTTGTTTATTTACATAAACATATATATACTTTCATCCTGAATAGGATCAAACAGGAAATGTTTTTTGTTCTCAGTGTTTTAATGACTTTTGGATCTTGAGCTCTCTGATGAAAATTCTTTCCAGGTATGTGCCGTTGTTGTTTAGGAAAGGTTGAGCTTTCCCAAAAGTTCCTCATGACTTGTCACCCAGAAACTTTCCCTAGTGCACTTAAACCTACCATTTTTTAAAAAAATTTTGATGTTATTTTAACTTAGCACAGAAACAGCATAAAGAATCAACATTTTAATTTTAGGACTCTATTGCTTTAGATTGAGAACAAGACAAAACAAAGCCAATATGCAACATTTGTGTTTTGTCTGCTTGCATTGACATAGCTGCTTTTCCTTGCAGAGTATTTAGAAATCTAATTAGCAATGATCAAGAAAATGCTCGGTGTTTGTGTAATGGAATTAAACAGAGTTAAGCACTTGGAAATCCATCATGTAATTCAGATTCTCCTATTCCTTTAAAGTGACCTTCATTTCTTGCTGTTCTTTTTAACATATGTACACCAAGTGAAATAAAAATTATACATTTTCACTTAACTTCAGTAAATATGGTCTACTGGATTCATGTATAAGGAAACCCACTGTATAGAGGAATGCAAGGATGCTGTCAATAGCTTGTTACCCTTTCCTACAGACATATCTATGAAAAGATAAATTAATTTTTAACATCTTTTGTAAGAGTAAGAGGTATGAAGCAATTTGTTGCCACATTTCCTTGGCAAAACAGCACCAATTTCAGACAAGGGGGTCACCTGTTCATCTGTGGGTGAGGGAAGAACATTGAATGGTGACAGGTTGAGTGGATGGAGTCGTGGTGAATGGCTGTACCTCAAGTACACAGCCAACTGTGAGATAAGAAGCAGGTTATTTGTCTTCTGCTTTAGTGAAGCACCACAAAAGTTTTTGTACTTTTCTGGTTTTTCTTATGATCTCTTATGTACTGTCATGGATCCAAACTATTTAATGTCTTAAAATAGACCCCAATGATCTCCTTTACCTAAAGCTGTACATCTTCACAATTCTCGTGCTAGTATCTGAAAGCATTGGATGTTGCAATTTAAGCTCATACCTGTAAAAAATTTATAGAACACATGATTTTCCTCTGAATGAAACCAAACATACCCACCCCGCCCCCCAAGATTTTAGTTTAACCAAGAGAACTAGACTGAATTAGACCAAACATGTGAGATGAAGTCGGTAAACATGGGTTTGATGGTCATATAGGAAAAATAATTTAAAAAGTTGATGAAAACTAACGAAGAAAATCAGAAATACAGCTAAATCTGTCTGTATTTATAAGCCAGCCATGTGTTTCAGTAACTGTTTCTTCGTGTATCACTTTGTCATTACAGGGACCCCATGTGATTTAAGTTCATGACAGGAAACCACACATGGGAAAAGACTACACAGATACTTTAAAAAGGTTGTGTAAAGAAGTAAAATTATATCTGAGTCCTCACCTACATCTCTTATGTTGCATTTTCTCCTCTCTTTGCTTCATGATTACTGGCTTAGTGTTGTTTTAAAGAAAAACCGCGCAGAAAATGAGTTATCTTTGAATATCATCAGACTTGCCAAAAGATACTGAAAATTAACCTTAGTTTCATAATAATTTTCAAAGCTCATTTAGGAGCCTTGTACAAAACAGGCCATACTTTGATATGCATGTTCTCTGACCCATCAAATTAAATATACCATTTAAGCTGCCTAGCACACCCCGATATTTTTGCAGGATAAAGAAATATCATTATAATTATCTACAATTAGTTGAATTTTTTATGTTTGATCTTGATTTTAAACTCTTTAGCTCCATTCTCCTTTGTGTGATCTCATTTAATACATGGAAGACCTTTGAATGAAACATGTCTGATCAGGAAATATGACATTCAATTCTTCTGCTAATGTCATTAATAATCATGTCCCTACTCTCAAACAAATGCCTTATGTTTTACACAAATGTTCCTTCTGAACCAAGGGATCTATTCAATACAACTGAACATTTCAATGTACTGCATTTTGTTCTGAACTAGAGACCAGATTAATTAAGTTTTAGTTCTGTACTGTTTCCTGTTCCCAGTAAGACAAATGTATTACCAAACTCACTCCTCTGGAGAACTTTGAAACTTTAGAGGTGAAAGGTATATTTTTAATCATGTTTGCTGCACAAGAAAATTTTAATTTGATCTCAAAAGGTTTAGGTAGAGACAAAATGAAACATTAGGCTATTATTAGGCATTATGTTTACATTTATCCATATAGTGCATTCAACTTTAATGTGTGATAATGCATCCCCCACTAATTATCTTTCTGCTCACTTTTATGACCCTTGTCAGAGATTTACCTGGACATCTTGTAATCATTAATGGTCTTTTTCTTTACTAAGCTCCTGAAAAGTAGGGACATAATGGGCTCTAAAACAATAAGAATGAAGATAGAGAAGACCATGAGTTATAAAGTTAAATAACTTCTGTCACACAGAAGTGAGCTGCAATTTGAAAGTATATATCTAGAGTACAAGCCACTAGTCTAGTCACTAATTTACACTTTGCTTATTGATTATTTAATTTGATCTAAGAAGTTATTGAATGACAAGATTTATTCTTTTGTTTGGTGATTAGTTTCATTACTGCTTTTGGTGCCAGTATATTTTTCTCTCTTAAAAAGAGGTGATTTATTTTACTAGGACTTTCAGTTGAAACATTAAGATAGTAATTGCCAGAATCTGGTTTGCATTCCTCAAACATTATTACTGCAATTTTCCCTAACATCTCCTTAGCCCTCCAAGCCTTTTAAAAATAATTTCTTGTGATCTAATAAATGTATTTTTAGTAATTCCCTTAAAATTATGGGATGATAAGTGGACAGATTTTCTTATGTGTATATGTTACATTTCCCAAAATACATTCTTTTTCATGAAAAACGTTATTGTACTTTACTCATGCTAGAAGATGGGTTATAGATGAAGAAATGTTAAATATTCATATGTTTCAACACCTTTCAGGGAAACAAAGTCACTAAAGAACAGATATTAACAACTCTAACCAGTTTTGTCTCATAAAACTTGAATAACAATTAAATAAGGAAGTGATTGAAGTCTAAAACACTTTCACTGGCTGCAAAAGACTTCTTAATACCATAGTGAAAATTAATCAAAATACTAACACATGTTCTCCCTGAAAATGTGGTTATTTTTCTCTTTTGGGAGAGCCTAGCATAAAATCAGGGCATGTCAGGGCTAAATTCTGAAGGAAGTGATTTTTAAATAAACAAAATAAATATGAAAGTGGCAACTGAAATCACAATGTGGTAGGAATCTCTATCAACCACTGGCATTGGGAGGGTATATGTATTTCTATACACAAAAATGGTAAAAATTCTTCAGACTCTTGGTATTTTGAACATGATATTCATCTTTGATAGAATGATAAGTACATCTTTCACTCATTTGGCTAAGATTCATGACTGTTGGTTGGACTAATTTCTTAATTAATTAATTTTTTTTTATGTTCTTTCCCATAATAGCCCCTTTCATTTTATGTGCAAAAGATTAGTTTTAGGTCAACTTTTGTCTGAAGGAGTCAAAATGAAAGCAAGTTGTTCTGAACCACATATTAATCTTTCTCCCCTTTTTTGCATTTTATACATCTCTTTCCAAATTCTAACATAAGGTATCAGGTTGCATAAAATTCAACAGATGAATCATAGAATTTTAGTTTTTGATGTGTTTCTTTCAAACTACAAACATCATCATGTTAAAATATTAGATGCAGTTTAAATGAAGGAGTTATAGATTGAAACAGGACAAATACCATAGTGTTGGTAACTTTTGCAGGCTGTATTGTCAGTGCAAATCTATAAATTAAAATTAGATCATATCTATAATTTTGAATTTTTATGTAAAAATTGTGGTTGATTTGTGATATGCACAAACTACTTGCACAACCACTGTATTACTTTGGGTGTCTTCTCATCTCACCCATACTATACCTGTGTCATGCTGCTCACCCAAATTTAATTGTGTTATTGGGTAAAAAATAAATAAGGTAACAATCAAAAGAAAGACCCTTCAAACAAAACAGCTGTGATTTTAATCTTCCAGCAAAGAAGTTGTTTAATTTTTATGACACTGCATTGCACTGTAGCTCATCCTGAGTAGCTTGTCTTGCTAAATCTCAGTGCCTTCCCTAGTCAATTAATTCAAGCTCAGTTAATAAAATAAAACTATTGAAAAGATTTTAGTAAATTGGATCTCTACAAGTAATATGTTATGTTTACATACCAATATATACTGAGAGTCATTTCATTTCTAAATCTGAGAAGATGTCTCTCTGACAGGAGAATTCTGACTGAAGAAATAGATTTACCCCAGAAGTTTAAAACAGGCTTTTAATTTCATAGAAATATTATGGGG
>NC_031770.1:95776788-95805284 GCF_001522545.3 Parus major
AAAAATGAGCTTGTATAAGGCTGGTATGGTTGGTGAAGATAAAACCAAGTTCCCAGACATGTTTTATTTGCTACTATAAGATTATTAAACCTTGTGTTGGTCTGTAGTAATATGCAGGTAAGTAAGTGAATTTTTGTGTTCTTTTTTAGTGGCAAATAAATTATGAGCATCATAGAATATGTTGAGTTGGAAGGCTCCCACAAGAATCATCAAAATCACTCCTTGCCTGGCACAGGGCAGCCCCAAAATCACATGTGCCTGAGAGCATTGTCCAAATGTTTCTTGAGCTCTGTCAGGCTGGTGCTGTGGCCACTTCTCTGGGGAGCTGTTCCAGTGCCCCACCACCCTCTGGGGGTAGAACCTTTCCAATATCCAACCTAAACCTCCCCTGACACACCTTCAGGTCTCCAGTTCTGTGTAGGTCACTTCTCAGTAGTATAAACATTGGGAATAAATCAAACAATATCTCACTGTGGGAAATTCTTTCAAACAAACAGATTAGAGCAGTCCAAGGTATGTTATACAAACAGTGGTGACACTAAAGAGCTCATAGGTCATGAGATAAAGTTAGGATAAAATAGTACAGGAAAATCTCAGTGTCCTCAGCTCTTCCCCAGCTTAATCTTCACAACTGCTTCAGAAGGCAGGCAGGAATATAAATTCCAGTTGCTGTAGTTTGAGAGTTGTTCTGCAAGTCAGAATTTCTGATCATATGAAGTATCACTACAAGTGCTATTTCTATTCAGAGTAGTTGTGTTGGACACTTCCTTGCCTACGTGCCATGGAGAGGCACAATTCTTCAAGCAGAAAAGGTGTTCATTCTCCTGCTCAGTCTTCAAAGACAGGCATACAATTGTTTTAGTGAAGTTATCATTACTCCATGCTTTTCTTTGTTTTAGTTCATTTAGGAGGATATTTTAAATGTACTGCTGGGAAGAAGATTTTGATATTTTCTTTATGACCAAAAATTTATCTTCAACTTTTTCCTTGTTGGAGGTTTGCCACATTACACAGAGTTATTGCCTTGCATCCAAAATACATACAGGTCACAGTAAAATTCAATGTAATTAGTTAAATATGATGCATTTTATTAAAATTTTATTAGCATTTTAGTAGCAAAATTTGAAGCTGGAAAAAATAAACTAAATAAGGTTTTTCCAAGAGGAAGGGTCAAAAAAATCTCTTGATATTTCATTAACTCAAACAAAATATTCTGTATGGAATCCATATGTGAACAGTGATGTTCTATATAATTGTTATCTTCCTTTTGGTTAAGACGATCATTATGATGAAGCTATAATTAAATTTTTCTATTTTAGACAAAATTTTTATATGAAATTATTATTTATTTTTGAAACAATATATTATTATGGGAGAGGGTGTCAGATATTTTCAAAAGAGATAGAAACAATATAATTGAAAAAAATAAGGTGGTTTAGAGAAGATAATTTCAAAATAGTTCATGACTCATAGCAAAATACAGCATTTTATTTTCTTTTTATCTTTTATGGATTATTAATCTTTATTATTCTTATTCAGCTACAAAATGTTAATATCTGAATTTTAGTCAATGAGTTCAAAGGGATACTATCTACTGCTTTGACTAAAATCAAGTAATAATGGGGTGAGAAATACTTTAAACATAATGCATAAGACAAAGAATATATATAAACATATAAGTCATTAGGTTAAATTAGAGCATTACAAAGGCTCCTCCAAATTAGGCTGATTAGTGAAGAGTTCAAAAGAACTTTTGTTCCAGCTCTGGGACTGTAAAAGATTTCCTAACCTGACAGTATCTTTTTAAGGTCACTTATACAAATCAGGGCCCAGAATATTTTAGCACCATGGAGCAATGCAACCTCTAAGTAGCCAAAATTCTGCCCATGAGACTTAAAATTAAAGAAATATATGCTTTTTCTTCTGTTTGTCAGGATTTCATTATAAAACAGATGGATTTGATTTACTTTTATCCAGTTTTATTGAAAATGTTCTTGAGTGTTTTTAGCAGATTTGTTTAGGGAGCTAAATATGAGCTATAAGGGGAAACAAAAATACATTTGTGACTCCTCTGTATGACTTTCTTACTTTATGCCCATATAATGCAGCTTAACTGCTTCCTTGTTTACTCTCTCTCTCCCCCTCTCCACCGTCTCACTGTCCCTTTAGTGGAAAATCATGTTAAGTAAATCCTGTTAATCTGGTACTAGAATAAATGTATAGTCAAAACTCAAGAGACTAATTCTGAACTATTGAATTTGATAGGAGTCTTGTAAGGATTTTTGAGAAGTTCATAAATATTTCCATCAATATTTTCAAATTTTTGAGGCTGTATACTTACAAGACAGCCTTATTTCACATATTTCTTTATTTCTTTATGTATGCATTTAATTATTCTTCTGGTTTGGGATATGAAAAAAAGGAAATTGGAAGATGTTGCAAGAAGAAAACTTAATTTTCTTGTGCTAGATATGTTCCGGTTCTTTTATACATTTTTTTTCACTTTTATGCTCTCTGATGATAAGAAGCAAAAAAAAAATAAATCATGTAAGCACCATTCTGCACTGTTTTGCTACATCATTGCTTCATACATCAGTAAACTATTCAAGACCAAGTTTATTTACCTTTCCCATCACTGGTTAGAGAGCTCAAGGTTTTAGTAAATTTCTGACTGTATAGCACAACTTAAATGAATGTTAACTCTGCATTTATGTTCCCAACTCACCACCAGTTAAATATTAGAGACTTGGGAAACAGATTTAAAGTGAAGATAAGAACTAGGCAAAGGTAACTGCATAATAGCTCCTTCAGAATCACAATATTTGTCAGTTAATTTAGGGTGATCTTGCTGCTACATCTTGTACAGAAAATTTTGAAATTTCAGAAATTTACATAAGCAAGGGAAGAAAGATCCCATGACTTAGGACATTGTTCCTTTTTTAAAAATATTTAGTTCCAATACCCTAGTGGAACATCAGATCAATGCAACCCAAATATTTTACTGAGATTGTTTCAGAAACAAGTTTGTTATTCCTTTCCATCTTTAGTTTTCAAACCTTTTCTGGGGGAAAAGGTGTCAAACAGATTAGGCACTGAAGTTCCTTGAGATCTTGTTACATGTTGCTGGACTGTGAAAAAAAAAAATGTAAAGGGCTGGGTAATGGAGTGACATGAGAAAAGAAGTTCAGATTTCATTCTCTTCTCTGATTTCAAGTCCTTCTGCAAGCTTTTCTCTCAAAATATGGGTGAGAGCTAAAAGTTCCTGAGAAAACAAACACAGTGTGGCTGTCACTGGTGACTCACTATCACAGTTCTCTCTCCTCTTCTGCCAGGGTAATTTATTCCTTTGCACATAGAATGGGGGTGGGGAGGTGCAGCAAAAACCCAAATGACATGATGTTTGCTAATGCTAGGCACTTGTGTAATTTGTGCACAGATAAATGGATTACAAAGTTATTGGGACAGACAAGGTATTAGTACATTAGTACGCTGATTCTGTTTCCAAGTCCTTCAAAAAATACTATATTATCCATTGTTCTTACAGATGGCCAGTTTGCAAGGTGTCTTTTAAAATATTTTCCTTTTTTCTTGAAATGTAGCTTCAATTAATTCCTTGAGTTAACTTCTCAATAAAATAGATTGTTTTAAATGTAGGAAAACAAATTTTAAAATTTTTATTAAGCACATTCAAAAAGTTAATTTGCCCTCAGGTAAAAAGTAATAAGACAACCATCACAGTTACTTGCTCATTTAGCCCTAGGGAAATTAAATAATTTCTAGATACTAAAGAAGCTGTTTCTCCCATTGGAACATACACATCCATGCATGTTCATGTCTACCAAAAATAATGTTAATATTATTATAACTGACACACCATGCGTTCTGGCGTGTTATTGATTACCTTTGTCTGACCCTCAAAGAGAGGTGAGGAAATTTATTGCCATTGTAAGACTGATTCAAAAGAAACTATTGCAAGCAATCAGCCTTGTTTGTGTACACCAAGTTAGAATATGTCTTTAATATTCTAGGCACAAGTTTCTACTTGAATAAAATGAAACCTTGAGAAACAGCATGTAAATCATTCATGAATAGAGCTTCTATTTTCTTTTAACTTGTAGCTATTTACTGTAAATAAGGGAGGATAATCTCTCATGTAATGTGATCATTGCCTAATTGTAATACAAAATGGGTATCTTTTGGCATATTGGGGATAAAATTGTTAAAATTCTGTAAAGAAAAGCTGAGCTAAACTAAAATATCCCTTGGAGCAAATTTCTTGGAATGAAACATGGCTTAAATGGGTATTTAGTTCTTAACAATATGAAAGATCTGGAATAAAAAAAAAGTATTACTGAATTTTTTTTTTCTTGGTGCTCAAAAATGCACTAGTTAATGATAAATATTAATGGCAGGCAAATTACACAGTTTGGATTAATAAATCAGAATTTATATTTTTAGTAACAAATACTTGATGCAATGCTTATCACAAAGCTCAATTTGACTTAGATTTGGTTTGGGAAAAGTCCTTTGATGTGCAATGGTACTGAATGTCCAAGTAGGAATAGTGTTAACATTGCCTCACATAAGCTGTGTGATGCAGCCTAAAAGACTGTGCTGAAAACAGTTCTTTGGAGTGTCTTTAGAGATAGAAAAAAATATCAGGCAGGATTTAAGAGAGAATATCACTGCTTTACAGTACATAATGTTGAAAAAATTGAGGTGGGTCCTAAAGGAGTCATAAGAACAATTCAGAGTCTAATAAAGTAATTTGGGTCTAAAGGCCATAGACATCATATTTGGCAAAACAAACCAATACCAAATCCTTATATGAAATCTGAACAGCCCATCAGGCTTTTGAGCAGAGATGGGTTTTCACCCATCCAAGTGATGGGTTGAATTCACAACTTTAAAAAGTGATCATAACTGAATATATCTATGGAAGATGTACTATAGTTCAAGTAGAAATTACTGGTCCAATGAAGAGGTTTTTAGGGGCCCTCATAGGCCCGTTTGTACAGGAAGTGAAGCCAGCCAATCATATGAGTTCCTTGGATTTTAAAGAAGATGCATAAGGGCCAAAAATACCAGTTAACTTCATGAAGTGATCCTAGAACAATATTGTAGCAGTTTCTTGCTTTGAAGTCAAAATGAACAAATAGTCAGTGTATGCCTATTTGTCACAGGCAGCTACTTGGGCTTTGCTCCCTAAAGATTTTGGAACCTTATTAAGATGTTAGAGCTGTGACTGTCTGGAAGAAACCATGTAACTTTTGCCCACTGACAGCCAGCACAGAATTGAGAAGCTTCCTTTTATTTTGTAGAAATTTCATTTATAAATACACAGTTAACTTTTAAATTCTCAGTCAAAGATTGCATGTATTCCTTTAATTATATTGCAAATTAAGGGAGAGAATAGTCTAAAAATAGTCTTGGGTTCACATCAGCAGGTAAATCTGTTTGCTTTTTCAGTTCAGTATCTGCAACTGGTTTTAGAATAGAATGGGAAAGCAGAACTGGGTTTGTAGGGAAAACCTGTGCAGAATTTATTCAATTATGCAGAGGTATGAAAGGGTAGAGGGTGGTGGTTGTAAAGCTGAGCTCTCTTGGGTACCTGAGTTGCAGCTGCAGTTCCATGCTAAGGTGTTGAGGACTATTTGCTTTTGCACTGAAGGGAGTCCTGATTGCTCCAAAACCCTGAACAACTTTTTGGTGTTAGACACATGCTAGGAAAATGAGATACAAGAAGCTCTTTTCATGATTTAAATTAATCAAGGTTCACTATCTCATCCTAAGGACAGGTGACACAGTGTGGCTCATACAGAATATTAAATTCTTTTTGCTCAAAGCAAAAAACCTCGTAGATATCTTAATTCATATTGATTGTTGGGAACAGTTACTGTGTTGTGTTGTCCTGCCAGAGTCTTCCCAGGAGGAAAGGATGAAGAGTCAGGCAGTGTGCTAACATTAAACAGTATGGGTGTCTGTGAGAGTGACTAAGCCTGGGCCCTGTTTCTGTCTCACACAGAAACAGCCTGACTGTAGTGACCAGGTCCCAGCCTTCTCACAGAGTGAGCTAGAAAACATGTCTGTGACATATCTGAATGGCCTTTTAGAGACTGTTCTGTGACTTCCAAAGAAGCCCTTTGCACAGATATTTTTTTTCCCAGTTCAGACACTCTGGTCTGGAGATGTCTGTAGTGAAGGGGGTCTGTGGACCACAACTGTGAGGAACACAATGTGACCTTCAGCCTGGGTGGCTCCTGAGATCTGTCACTTCTTCAGGATCTAGCTTTGGCTTGTTGTTCTCAGGGAACAAGCTGGTTTTACAGAAGGTAGAGAAGGACTGAATCTTTGAACAAATCCACAGCTTTTTGAGAATGTGGAAATATAAAGGAAGGCATTGTCCTACAAGGCAGTACTGAGGAAAAAGAAAATGTCACTGCAAATTGAACATGAACTGATTGAAACAGACTAGAGGCGAGATTAACCAACTGGCAAAACTAAGTGAACTTTAAGTTCACCCAAACTTAAATGAACCCCTCGGTAGGTTTTTTAGTAACCATGAATATGTCAGGCTGATACTCTACCTGCTCAGCACTTTATGGCATGTGGCTAGGAGGCTTTTGATGCCCTGAGACCATTACCCAGGAAGTGCAACCCAAGTAATCACAGTGCATGAATGTCATAAGAAAATTAGCACATATCAATCACATCATCACTTTTCAGCTCTCAGTGGTTAGAAGCTTGTTTATGTTATGTACTTGATAAGGTTTTTAAAATCTGCAGTAGCTTTTATAGTCACTTAGTGAAGTTAACTAGAATTTGATTTCATTTCTCTGTAAAATGCATCAGAAATATTTTTGTTTGTTCATTTTTGTCTCTAATAGGATGAGATGCATTTAAACAGAAGATTGGTTTGGTAACTTCTTGGGATGTTGGTTTATGGTCTGTTGTGACTATATGGTCAGTTTCTCTATATTAAAATGTTAATGTAAAAACTTTGGAGTTTGCTTCAGGGGTTTTTTATTATTCCTCTTGTTAAGAGTAATGAAATTTGGTACTTATATTGCATTAAATGTTTCCAACATTTTTTTTTCTATGTGTTTATATATGTTTAATGTAATATATAAGAATACAGGTTATGGCTTGTTGGAATCTAAAAATTATGTGCGTATTAAGCCCAACTTTAAAGCACCAGGCATGCAGAGAGGGAGGACTATGTGTTCAATCTTGAAAAAATGCAGCCAAAATATCCAGGTTATCCTTTCTTTTTCTGAAAATTCTGCGTGATCACTCACAGCAACACCATAGATATAAAACCTGGGTGTATGAACACAGGTTATTGGGAATGTGTAAGAGAGAAACTTTGATAAGGAGGAGAGACTCAGGGTATTAATCTGATGGATGTAATAGCAGATGCACAACATGTTTCACTTATCTCCATGGTACAGCCTACCTAAATCTGGCAATGTTTTTTTTTCACTCCAAGGCTGGGGGTTAGGCCAGGATTTAGCTGCTACTGCCATGGGAAGAGAAAAGACCAAAGAGAGGAGAAGAACCAGAAGAAGCACCACTTCTGTTTGCTGCTCCTGCTGTCAGAGGTGAGGACAAACTAGAGCTATTCTGCTGCCTTGGTGCAGTGCAGCACTCTCCATTCTCAGCATTCCCTGCAGCTACAACAGCCTCTGGATGTTTCCAGCAACACAATCTCCCTGGGCTTCCCAGGCTTTACTAAACAGAAAGTAGGCAGTAAAACCTCATCCATTTTGCTACCCTTACAACTCATTTAGCAAGGATAGTTATCTCTTTTGTTTAGGGAGTCAGGCAATAGCAAATCTCTTCCTTTCTTTCAGTAGTAATAACCAAATCACATGCTGATTTCTCAGTTACTGGGGAATCATGAAATCAATGTACTAAAAACTAGAAACATTAGAAGGCCTTGGTTTCTTTTTGGAGCTTCATTTTCTTCCCTTCTTATTGTCTGCAGAAACATTAAAGTACAAGGTGCAGATTCTAACAAGATACACCACAAGTTGTTTATTGAAACACCTCTTGGACTGATAGAGAAAACAAGTGACAATAGCTCTGCCTTTCCTCCCCCTTGCTTAGCAGCCTGTTTGGTGGCTGACTGAGCACCTGTGGTTCCACAGTTAGTGGAAGCCACTTCTTTTTCTCTTGACTGTCTTACCAAACGGAAAACAGAAGGAAGAAAAAGAGAGAATAAAGTATTAACACAAAATAAAGATAGGTTTTCTCTCTAGGCTCAATGTAGAAAAAGCCAAAACTTTCAATGTGTTGTTTCTGTTCATGAGAATTTTGCTAATACTTCTTGTCTTTTGCATGTCATCCTTGAAAATATAGCAGTAGATGCAGCTGGAGATGTGCTTCCAGCCAGTGTTGTACATCTTCTGTGAGGACATAAAAGTCAGGACATTTGCTTATTAGCCTTGACATCACTGATTACTGTATCTTTTCTTGCCCCAGTTCCATCAGCAGAAGCCAAGGTTTTGCCTATGTTAACAAAAAAATTATTGTGTTTCATAAACTTCAAGTTTGCTGAATTTGAGTCTCTTTGAAGTTCAATGATTTTCAAAAAGGCAATTCTTTTCTTTCAAGACAGAAATAACTAATACACAGTAATTAGGATTTTTTAAAAGAGTATAGGAAAATCAGCCTTATTAATGATTATAATTTTCTAATCAACAAACTAATTTTATTGGATAAAACTTGATTTTAGACACAGAAGTCTTGCTGACATTCTAGTGTTACTAAAAGCCAATCTATATTTGTACATGCTTTTTATAAGTGTATTGGTTTGTTTGACAAAATATATTATGTCTCCTTACTGACCTTACCTATACATAAAAGTATGTCAGTATTCTTGGACTAGAAAGGTGAAAAGGACATTGAACTTATCAAAAAAATTACATGTTCATATAAAAAACACAAGCATTTGTATATAGAGATATTTCTACAATTTTTTTCCTGCAGGTATACCATGAGGAAGTAATGTAACCCACTGATTCAGAGATTTATTTTTTTTAGAGTTTTACCTTCCACTTTTTCTTTTATGTTGAACTTCTTGTCCCATAAGGCAGTGTTAAGGCTACTAAAACACTTTAAATCTGTGCTTTTTTACTGATACATGTTTGGATCTCTTTTGTATGCAGTTAAGCTGATTTTCCTGGCTTTAAAAAGCTTTTCATAACAGATTCAACACTATTGGGATTTTACTCTTAAAGTTAAGAATATAGAATAATCATTTTAGTTCCAATTGTTTAATTATGTCCTTATATGTAAAAAAAAACCATCATAAGATGACTGAACAAGAGCCCTTGAGACAAAGCCATCAAGAAATATTTCTAATAAAATTAAAGTAATGACTTCAGAAAAATTAAATTCCTATTTCTCAGAAAACCTATTGCAAGCCAATTTAATATTGAGAATGGAGGATAAGATCATATTTTTCACAAAAACAAAATGACTGAATTTCCAATCAAATGCAAAAGAAATTCACTTTTACCTAAGGAAACATGGACACCAAACAGCCATATATTGAGTTTTAAATTTCTTGCCCATTCTCTTTTAACTCTCTGCCTAGTGTTCTGCTTTTATTGATCTACATTTCCACTGCTTTTGTCAAAGGACCAGTAAACTGCACCTTCAGCAATCAGCAATCTATTCAGGCTAAGAAAGTTTGTGATTGTTTTAAAATACTGCATAGACTAAGTATTTCCCGTTAAGTGAAAGGCTATTTTCCCTTTCTGTATAAATCTATGACTATTGACCACCTCATAAAGGCTTCTACCATATTAAATACAACCATGACAGTGCACCGAGTAATCCATTATTTTGTAACACCAATATAGGCTCAGGGGATGAATTTATTGAACTTTAAAACAGAATGTAATCAACAATCCATTTCATCTGGCTGCATAGCACTTTTCTACCAATCACCCAGCAAAGCTGTTCTCTTTCACTTATCCTGTCCCATTCAATGAACTGTAAGTACATCTTTGCCTAATGATAAGGGCACTGGGGGCCATATATAATTCAGAGGCTTCTTGAAATGCATCAGCCAACTGTCCTGATATGTTAATCCTCTCACTGGAGGCTTTCATTTGATGTCTAATGTAAATCCATGTTTGTAAGCTTCAGCATCATTATCATTATTGTAAAAGAAGACAAAAATGAAGCGGCAGCAGCACTGGTACTAATGACACCTGAGAACTGGTCCTGTGTACTATGAAAGCTAGTTTGTACAGTTCCCAAGTGCAAAAGAAATGAATGAACTCTGGCATAACATTTCAAAACCACAAAGGAATACACTGCTAAACTTTTCTTCAACCTAGCTATCTACCTTTAAGAAATATCTGCCTAGTTACTGGAAATTCAGAGTATCTTGAGAAAACAACCCTCTCACAGGGGTTAATATTCAGTCATTTCACATGGTAGAGCAATAGAAAGCAGAATATATTTGCAGAAAATTTAATTTAATTATAAGCTACTATCCAGTCTGCCAAATAAAATGTTCTCCAATGCCTTTTGCACATACAAATGGGAAAGAATGAAAAATTTTTCTTGCAAGAACAGACTTTTCTTAAGCTAGCCAAGAGCTTAGTCACTAATGAAACTAGTAAACAGACTATCATGTTTCTAAAATAAATTGAAAATCTCAAATGTTGGTTAAATTAAATCTATCTGTTCATATTCAGTGATCAGTACAAAATTTTAAAATGTTGCATGATGTAAAATGGTAGATTAATTAAAAGCAGAGCCAAAAATAGCTAGAAATATTGATATTGTCTCCACCCCAGACTCAAATTCTGTGATATATTTAGTCCAGCTGGTGTCACCCATCCATCAGAACTTTGGCCTCTTGGTAGATGCAGGAGTTTTCTGATCAGAGTAGTTGCAACCTTGAGAGCTCAGATGTATTATCCTTGTAAAAGGAGGAATAGGCATAAAGGTCCTTTAAACTCTGTGCCAGTCCAACCTAGCTTTAGTTGTGAAGGTATTGCTTTTCTTACACTTCTCACAAAATCAGTTCTCTCATAGGAGCTTAAAATTTTATAAACTGGCAGGGGAACCCCTTCCCAAGGTCAAAAGCTTCTGTGGATAAGATGCATTAGTACTCCTTGGCATTCTCCATGCTGTATGCAAAGCAATGGAACAGCTGATGCAAGACTTCAACAAAATTCAGACTAATTCACCTGAAGATTCTAGGTATTATATTATTAATTAATTAATTAATTATTAATGCAGGGCAAAGAGAATACTTTTATTTTTTTTTTTTTTTTCTTTTTCTGGCGGGTGATTTTTAAAAATCTCCATAAAGAATAAAAAACCTTGATTGCAACCAGGCCTAAAGTTGTGCTTGCAGAATAATTTGGGGGTATATGTAATGTAATGGTAAAGTTGTTTTCCCTTGAAAAAGTCTCTTTATATGTAGTTGCTTTTCAGAACCTAGTTCATTGCAGAAGAAGACTCGTTAAAATTTGTTACGAGTTAAAATAAACAGGTAGAATGATTCATAAGGCTATAAGGCTATATCCAAATTAAAATTTGGATTTAAATGATTGATTATTCAATAGCCAACTGAAAATTGCCTTCAAAGAAAATGTAAAACTGCTTCACCTCAAATTGTGTCTTTAAAGTCTCCAGAATGCTTTGGAGCAAAATGTTCTGTGAGATTCTCCCACTGGCAGCAGTAAAGCACAATCTCTCCTCCAGTCACCAGCAGAGGATGTGAGTTAGAGAAATTGGAGGTCTGGGAGTGTGAGGAGAGAGAGGAAAGAAGGGTAAAGAGACACTTATGGTGCAAGCAGGAAAAACCTTCATCTGCTCTTTCCTGGGAAGTAGTTTTCCTCTCTGAGCTGGCCCTGAGGGACTAAGCTAATCCAAATAAAATATAAATACTCTGTTTGAAGTTGTGTACAGGCCCTGAGGGATACCAAAAAGACAGATTAAAGAAGGAAGGGATAGCATGATAGCAGAGCGTTTGAGCCTTCTGGCTAAGATCCACAGAAGGGAATGTGGAATTTCCAGTGAGCTAGTGCTGTAAATCTACAGCTCTCTACCTGAGCTGATCCATCTGTAAATGAACACCTGCCTGGACTGAGGACTTAAAAATAGCATGCTAGGCCAGGAACAGCCAGCTGAATGTAGGTCACACCTTTCCCAATCCCCTTCACATTTAGCTTTTGGATCAAGAGGCGTGTTGAAAAGACATTTCCTAATGATGTCAAAGAATCAGAACATCCTTTCTTGACTACACATAGAAAAAAACAAACAAACAAACAAACAAACAAACAAAAAAAAGAGATAATTTTTTTTGTGAATAGAGAGCCTATACTTCTATGGCTTGTTATTCAATTCTGTGAGCAAAAATCATTAATGATAAACAGATAAATTCAAACTCCTTATTGATCCAGGTCTAACTCAATGTGATAAGTATCTTTTTCTTCTGTATTTAATTGAACTTGGATTAAACTGGGAATAGATGCTTATCTGATCAGGCAGCATAAAAAAAAAGTCTGGTCTAGCTACCAAACAATTTTAAAACATTGAGGACCACATACAAAACATTCCTGTATGTGCCAGGTACTTTTGGAGCACGTTTGAAGAGAAAATTGTAATCTGCTAGCAGTCATTCCACTGCAGCAAAAGTAGGCTAACTTCATCAAGTATGTTATTTGCTGTGAATTATTCACTCTGCAATGTTACCATGGTAACAGCTGTGTTACTTATCCTCACATCATTATTATTATTATTTTTGTAGTCATTATGCTTACACTGCAAACAGTATTTTATTTTCTTCCTGATCATGCTATTTGCAACATGAATAAGAAACAAGGTTCACAGGGACATCAATATTGATTCTGTATGTTGTGTGGCTTTGGCAAAGGCATTAATGTTCCTCTGCACAAGGGCAGCATGGCACTCATATAAAGCACCTGAGCAACCTTATTTGGCTGCTTTTGATTTCCATACTGATGTCACTGTATAAGGTAACTAATGAAGGAATCATAAAAATAATATCAACTCTTGTATTACCATATTTGCAGAGTTCCTTACCATTAAAGTAAAATATTGTTTTGAGGTATAATTAGAGCCAACTGTATTAGGATAAATGTATGTCACAAGAATCTTAATGAGTTAAAAAACAAAACAAAAAATCTGGGCCTTTTCAGTTAGTTTCACTTTCCTATTACTCTTTTTCTGATTGTTTGCTAGTCTAATGACCTCTTGCTGGTTGATAAATTAGCTTATTCTTCAATAACAAATAACTAGTCACCCAGAAGTTTTGCAGTTTTTTGGAAGACAAAAAACCCAAATGTTGAATATGCATCTTCTCAACTGAAAACATTTTTATTTTCCCTGGTAAAATAAAAAGGAAATCAGAATTTACCACATTATACATATCTCTAAGCTGAGACAATAAAAATCCAAATGCAAAATGTAGTAAGATGCTGAAATCACTCCTGAAATTGCTAGAAACGTTTTAAGTGTTGCATATTTTGTGATCTCATTGCATAATTTTTATCTGCTATATGGATGTCTAAGTTTGGATCTTCCTTAATCAGTTTAATTATGTACATTTAGTCAATTGAAGTCAATGTGAAATATCTAGATAGCTTAGATTGTCTTTAATGGCAGTGGAGGAGAAGAATCACACTTGGATATGTATTTATATGTCCTAAAGTAGATGTTTGAGAAGTGTCAGCTTAACTGCATGCTAGAAATATCTATCTCCATCACATACAAAAATAAGATATAAATGCCTGAAGTAAAAGGAGGCTAATTCTACCTACAAAATCTGTCCATAATGAAGATGCTATTCTGTCTTTTTTTTGTTATTTGCCTTACATCATACAAAACTTTAAAATCATTATTGCATTTGATTTTTATGAGATTTTTTATATTTAAAGAGATAGGTGAATTTTGTTGAACATAATGCTTCATTATTACCTCAGAAAACACAAGGCTGTAGATGACACAAGAAAACTGCAGTTTTAGGCCTTCATTTTAAAGGTTACAGAACAAAATATATTTTTTCCCAAATATTATTCCTATCCCACACTAGAAGCAACTTTATTCTGTCTACAAGTCTGACTGAGTTTCAAACAGATGCTTTACTTTGAAGTAAACCAGATATGGCTCAGAAAACAAAACAAATAAAGTTAATTATATTCATTTATATATATATATATATATATGAAATATTTATTATATTATTCATTATATTCAGGTTCATTGTGCCTGTCATTTCATCCTCTCTTGAAAAAAAAAGAGTAGTCTGGTAAGAAGAAATCTGTAATGTATTGGTATTCCTGTCAATAATTTCTTCTGCATGTGTGCACCAGACCTTTAGCTTCTTGTAGGCCACTAGATACAGACTAATATAGTTTGATTTTTGAGAGTCTGTACAGACAACTTAGTTATCAGTCATGACATTCCATGGGCTGCTTGTTTTCCTTTCCTCAGGAGTCCTCAAACATGGATTTTAGTCATTATAAAGGGATATGCATGTGTGTTGTAGCTGTGAGCAGTAGTCCTCTGAAATGTTCAGAAACACAGGTGGTGCCAAGGATTTATCTTTAACATTTGTGCAGCTCAGTGGAATATAAATAAGTAGGTCAAGGTACCAGGCTACTGGATGAGGTGACCAACCTCAATCACCAGCAGTCCTTCGAGCTTCTTCAGTACCTGTTTCACTTGCTGCAATGACACTGCCATTGCTCCTGGTATCCATATAGATCCAAAACTTCCTCTTTCATTTCCATGCTTGTCTCATGAAAAAAATGCAATGCAGCTGTGGTAACCTCTGTTCTGGAAATTAAAGCAATCTGCTCTCTATGTGTTTCCATTCAAGAGCAGAGGATGGGAGAGACTGATCGACTGTTTGACAAAGCCAAGAATATTTCCCGTCTGGTTTCCTTGTTTTCTAGTATAATTTGAGAAGCCACAGTCTAATCTCAGATTCTAATGCCATGGTAACATCTCCAAAATAAAGTAATGTTCAGATTGTCTATAATTCAGATATTTTAGGCAGACTCTTCCAAGTGTAGTGACCTTGATGATTCTTTATGTGAGTATTTCTTGGGAGTTCTCCTGTATTTTTCTTCCAATACCTTTTTTTAGCTTTCAAGCGCTAACATATTAATTCTACATTTCTCTCTGCTTTAGAATGCATTTGACACCTGCCAGGGAGGTGATGGTAACTCACAGTGGTGGTCTTTGGTCACTGTCTGTGAAAACATGTTTGTAAACTTGAGGTATCTGTCTGTTCTGGCAAATTAAACACCGTCAAGGCATGCCTCCAGCTACTGGAACTTTCTCATTTAAATTGTTAAATTATTCAAGTTGTTCAAGCATTAAATGGTTAAATTATTTAAAAGGTTTTGGTATGAGTCAGTTAACACTCTCCAAATACATATCAAGCACTGTTTTGGAATTAACTCAATCCAGAGACTCTTCTCAAAAGTAGTTCACCTGGTCATTCTGGTTAGTTGGAGGCTAACAAAAAGTTCAGAGATAGAGGTTAACTGTCTGTCTTGTAAACCTGTAAAACCCCCTCATTTTCAAAATTATCTCATCTCTTGTAACAAGTAAATTGTAAATTTTCTTTTTTAATATTTTGAAATAGTATATTTATATATGTTTATTATTTTTTCTCAGAATTCAACAATTAAACTCACTTTTAGAACATGTACCTGTTGTTACAATGCAGCATATTAATTTAAAAATACTAGAAGCTGTGCAAAAACTAGTAATTAAAGTTCTACTTATATTAAAATTCTTACTTAGAAAATAAATATGTAAGATACAACATAGAAAGGGACATAGATGTGTTTTATTTTATTAAATTGTAAAGTAATATTCCTGGAAATTTGCAACGACTGCTCAGTTGTGGTGACAGTATAAATATACATTGCAAGTTTAAGCACAATGCAATCAGTATTACAAAAGTACTGGATTTATTCTTGATTACTTCTTGCTTTTGAAGAAGGATTTTATCATGGGATCTGAAACAGCAAGTGAAACTATTTTTGGAGTTACTTTGTGTAATTATTGAATCATTTACAAGAACATGTAATTACTCTGCAGTACATCATTTTTAATAGGTAGTGTCTTTCTCTTTCACTCGCCAGAGGTCTGACTCTGTATCCCTGAAATAAAAGAATAATTTTCCAGTGTCCTTAGCATCATTGGATCAGAACATAATACACTAATACTTTTTCTAACAAATGTCTTTTGGAAAAGTTTATTTCTGCTAAATTTATTTCACTAATTCATAGTAATCAGATAAAGGTAGATGCAAAACGAAATTTAAATTTAGAAGTAAATGTAAAATCAAAAATTAAAATAAAACTGGATGTTCAGCAAAACTTTTAAGCTTACTGATTTTTCCTTGGTAGGTTCTAATTTAATTATTTTCCTGTGTCATTACTCTTGCTTACATTACATTACATTATTTAGACAGTACTCATGTTTTCTGTGCAGGAGAATTAATAAAGGAACATTGTCATATATTGAAATCAGTTAACTCTGGCTCAGGACAATACTTTTTATTATTGTTTTGCTACTGGATGTCCTAGATAAATAAATCATTCATGGCATTTTTCCATTTAACCATGTGCAGAGCTGGTTTTGTGTAGTTACAGAGTCTTATTTGTAATGAAGGGGTATTCTTTTGGGATCTTTCAGTAAGAGATCATGCCACAGGACTATTCAGACATTTTCTAGTGTCCACAGCTTATGTTTGTGGCCCTACCTCTGCACCTTTAGTGCAATTTTATAAATGCATGCTGCTTTGTGGTTTCATATTTATCTTACTTTCTTTGTATTTTGACTATGGAATATGTGCACCTCATTACCACTGAAATCTCAAAGATTTTGTCTTGAGAGACAGCACAGCACCCTTAAACTTTGGAATCAAAACTTTCTTGAATAAATATTGACAGATATTTCCACAGTCAAAATCTGTAAAACACTCTTGCCTGAAGAGCACCTATAATGTGGTTATGCTGGGACCCATAACCATTACCCACAGTCACGTCACCTTCTCAAGGAAATGTGGAGGGGAGAAGTGGTAAGGGAATCATGTTGTTTCATGAGCAAATTTATATTGTGTTCCAGGAAGGTATTATAAGAAAGTGATGAATAATTGGCATAATTTGTATCTTCTGTAGCAAGGGAACTTCTGGACACTGCTGTAAATGAGATAATTTGTCTTTGTAGTAAGTCTGTCCCATATAAACACTGCTGTTAATGCTAACATTGGCTGGTCAAAGGGAATAAGTTTTTCAATGAAATAAAACATAAATTTTATTGAAGAAAGTTTCAATGCAAATATAATGATTTGGTTCTTTTGATGATGGATTTCTTTTAATGAAGTTTCTAATCTTTAAAACTGTGGTGAGCCTAACCTTCTATATACTTAATAATGTAAAAAAATCTACCCTGCTCTCCAGAAGGGTGCAACACTCAGGTGAGAGTTAGTAGATATTTTCATATTTCCACAAGTGAGAATACACCTAAAAATTCAAAGGTGAATTCAACATTCATATTTGAAAGGTGTAATGTGTACCTTCTCTTTCTTTCACTATGATTAATAAAAAAAACCCAATGTGGACAGAAAATGGAACAAAGACTGACAAAAATCTTCCATCTCTATGAGGTCATCTGTAGGTGATTTAATTATCATTTAATTTTTAATTACATCTTCCACTTCAGGAAATCAATATTATAAGTTGAGGAGGAAAATCTGTACGTAAATGCATTTAAAAGTTTCATATGTACCTTTCCTTTCACTGGTCCTGTCCATATAAAATTCTTCTAACCATGTTTTTCACTACTACAAATAAATTAAAACATAGGAGAAGCAGAACCAAACTCTCTTTTAAGCAGCAACAGAGCAAAATGTATTGGTAAAGGCATTGTTTTAGATTTATTTCTACGCACTGCAAGTGGAATATAGCTATCTATTATGATCAGATCCTGTTTTAGTTTGATAGTGGGAAAGCTCCTTTGACATCAGCTGAAATAGGTAATGCTTTTAAATGCATGGGTTGTACTACAGAGCTGCTTCTGTTTAGTCCCCTGTGCTAATACAGCATCAGAGCCATTTATATGGTGAAAAGACAAGCTTACTGGAGAATTGGTGCCAAACAAAGACAAATGACACCACAGCATAATGTGAAAATGCATGAACTTCTCAATAGCTTTTAAATTGGTACAGAGAGCATGAAGCTTCTGATGTCTCACTTCCATTTACTTTATTTCCTGTTATTGAGTGAAGGGCATGGAAAAGAGACAGATATTGTTCTGTGGAGCACTTCTAAAACTAGCTATTTTTTAAGGTTACATAAAATTAGGCTCATTAGTAACTGTACAGTCTGTAACTCTTGTGAAGGTTCTTAGACCAAAGTCCTAGTGTATCTGTGAACTGAATTAAACAAAAGGACTAACATCTGTTTTGTGTTTGCTATTTTGTCCTCTCCTTGTTTGAAAATGAGCAGCCTGGAGTGTTTGCATTTTAAAGATATCCAGGGAAACAATATGTTGGCCAGCACAGTTGAGAAAGCAGAGCACAGAGTGAGTGCATCACGAGGAGAAGGTCACAAGGTGGTCCTTACTTTCCCTTGGAGATAATTCTGCAATGTTAGACCAAGGTCACATAAGCCTGCACCAATACTTTTTTTAATAAAGAATTTTTTTTTTATCTCAAATGAACAAAGTGGCTTTGCTTTGTCCTTTTTTACTGCTCTTAAATCAGTGTTTTGGTCTCCTACATATGAGGACTAACTGAGATCTTGGTGATAAGGCTACACCATTTCTGGAAATCTTTTCTGCAAGTCTATTGTCTCAGATGCTGAGATTTGTTCATGTGCCCATGGTCAGTGGACACATATTGCCAGTTCAGCACTGGCTGGAGTTTGGTATCTGCCAAAGACCACAAACTTTGCTCTAGGTGAAAAGTGATAGAAGTGAGTGACGAACAATACTGAAAATACAAAGAAGTGACTGCTTCCTGCTGGAAACAACAGCAATTGAGAGGGTGGAAAAACTGCTCACCTGTGGTTGTCCCACAGGTTTTAACATCAGTTAAAACTGAGGAATAATCTCAGACTGTAGACTAGCCTGAAAATTTGGAGACATGTTCTTCCCTCTGCAAATCATGATAAGCGCGCCTTCTGACTTTCAAAAGATTTTCTCTGTCATCAACATGGCTCAAGCCTTTTTTTTTTTAATTCTTAGTCAAATGATTCTTTCCAAGTGATTTACTGGTAACATCTGTCTTTGATGAGAGACAAGTGATGATAATAAAAAGATGTAAATAAAAGCAGCTACATGAGCTAAGTTTTGAACAGTGAAAAATTAACTGATATTCACTGTTTTATGGCAGAATGGCAGATATGACAAAAAGAAGACTATGTGGAGATGTTTTTCTGTTACCTAGAGAATAAACTATTCATTCTGCTGTCTTTAACTGGATTAGCTATATTGATTTCATTCTTTCATTTCAGCTTATTTTTATCGAAATTTCTTCAAGCCACTTGACTATCTGAAGAGTCATATGTAAAGAATCATCTAATTCTGTAAAACAAATTTAAATACATGGAAATTTTCATCTAAATTTACCTACCTGAAGGCCTATACTTGCTGAAGCATATGGCTTGCAAGTGCCAGCTATTGATATGGAATATCAAATACTTGTGAAGAACATAGAGACTGCTCTACAGAACTAAGATATGCCCCAAAACAATTATAACACATTATGTATTTTCTGTAATCATGATTGCTTTCCTATTCCCAGAGCATGAAAGCCTTAATCTGCCAGTTTTCATAATTAGTTGTGAATATATTAATCTTTTTTCTCCTTCCATGAAAATCAAGCCTTGTTAGTTTGTACTAATGCCAAGCCACAAGAGTCATGTGCATTAGATAACAGAAGGACTGGAGGGTGCTTCCTGCTCTGTAAATAACACCTGGAAGAAAGTGTGGGGATGAGATTAGATGGTCTTCAGCTGACACTGGTGCTTTGGGGGTGCAGCTGAGCCAAGGAATAGCAGACTTACATATGTGCAGCAGAGCAAGAAACAAACAGTGTTTTGTAAGGTGAGATGAAGGCCAGAGGAGAGCATATCCCAACTAGAGTGACTAGAGAGTGTACAAAAAAATGCCTGTAAAAAAAGCTAAAGTAGTCCAGTTCTTGGCAGTGACAACAGAAGCACTACTGCCCCAAATCAGATTTGATTTGCAGCAGATGTTTCTTAGCTTTCCCTTTTATGCAGATATAACCAAATATTTAAAACTTTTTTTCTTCTAACATCACAGCAGAAAACATGGACTAGGTGATGTTTAGCTCCTTGGGCACATATGGACACACAGAAGTACGTGCATGTTGCTTGAGCCACCAGTGGTTTGAACATTTACAGAGCATTTCAGGTCTTAAAGATCACACATATAATGTCTTTTAAATACCTCAGGCCATCCAATTGGAATTCAAATTGGTGTCTTTGGGTAAAACTTACAATTTTCTATTTAACAGTGAATATATCTGGGAGATGGAATAAAATTATAGAAACAAGATGTAATCACTGTTCTTTAATGTATAGGAAAAAAAGTAATATTCAGTGGATTTATATGTACAAAATCAACTTTTCTGATAAGAGTTGATAAAGTACTGAGAACACATTGCAGAATTTTTTGCTTCATAGTATTCACACAGCACCATTTCATATTGCATAGAGGGCAAGACAAGTTGTAAATAATTTCAACTTTGTAATGAAAGTTGTCTTTAAAATGTTAAAGTAGCCTTTCCCATCTAAAGAAGCACATTCCTTTAAATAAAGTAACACTTGAATTATATTTCTTTAAATAAAAGATAAATAAAACTAGTTGAAATAATTTTCCTTATTCTTTAAAAAAATTAAAGGAACAGTTTTCCACTTTATATCATCAGGGCAGAATCAGCTGCTTAGCTGCCAAATGACTGTAGAAGAAATATCAATGATTGAAACTACTTTATCTGTGATTAATAACAAGATATTGACTTCTTAGGAGACCAACATAAAGATTTATTGCTGATAGTAAGAGATGATTACTGAGGGCAGAAAAGCCTTTGTAAACATTAGACTGCTATGGTCAATACATCTCAGTAAGACTGGCCAATACTTCATATTATACATTAATTCAACAAATTGTTTCTCAGATAAGATTAGTATTAAAACTTTAAACCAAACTATTTGAGAGACTTATTCACACTTCTAGTCCTGTCCTACAACACTTGTGTGAAGAGATCTGAGCACATTCCTTTTCTGCTCATGGTTCTTCTCACGTCATTGTCATTCACATTAATTTCAGGGAAAGCAGAACCTTGCAGTTGAACCAGAGCATAAGTGAACTTCTAGAAGTGTGAACAACTCCACTGTCAGTTAGCCAGGGGTATGAAGCTGCTCAAAAAGTTTCACCAAACCATTTCTCTTCACAACCTGTACTGGAATGAATGCAGTGGGTGAATGACAATATTTGCATCTCTCCTAAAATTACCTTAAGTAACACTTGACTTTCTTTACCATCTTTTATCAATTCCATGAAAATTTCCAGATGTTTTAGCCAGAGATATTTTAGCATTTGCCTTACTCTGCCTTAGACAGAATTTCTACACTTATCTACAATTTCTGAGTGACAATTTCTGTTGGTGGCATAAGTAGAATTCTCAAATATTTCTCCTGAGGATGCTGTTCATAGCGACATGTCTTCTAAGACTTTGATGTTTTATTTTCAATTATTCTGTATATACAAAGCAAATTGAAAACACTCACCCTTTTTCAGCAGCAATTTTTCTATTTTGTTCTCCCTCCACCTCACCACAATCTCCTGCCATGAGGACAAATCTTCTATTTTTTTATTATAGATCTTAGTGGCTGAATTGACCTTCTTAGAAAGAAATATAATCTAGCCACATGCCTGCACCCACAGTAGCAAAAGAAAATGAAAATGCATTTAACTACCATGCTTTTAGAAATTAAAGTGTCAGAAATTTAAGTGCTTCATTTCAGGGCCACAATATAAAAATGAATCATCTTGTTTTAGGGGTGTCACATATTTAATGTTTGAATTTTCAAAATAGTACTCTTTTGTTTATTTACTTAAAACCTTTATTTTCCCACTTTTTTAACTGCAAAGTGAAAGAAAGAATAAGGTAGATGAAGGAAGAAAATAAAAAATCAAGAGCTATTGGCTTTTTTTATTAATCTGCTCTGCATATTTGAAATATTATTTGCTTTCTATGACTCTGCTTATGCCCCTCTACTTAACTATTGTAATCTCAGACAATTTACAAGAAAAATAACTTTTTAGATTTTCATTCACAGATTGAAATATTAAACTTCCAGAGCATATTTGGATCAAAATATGACAAAACCCTGGCTTTTTTCAAATTCAATAATTGTTAAAAGCTGAAGGATAGATAATCTTGCATACACTACATAATATTTCCAACTCTTTAATGAACACGTTAAAGGAATTTTTTTTGGAGTTAAATTTTTTTCTGGTTTCAGTGTTATTTTGTTTGAACTGTATATTCTCTTTTGAACTTCGTTGGTTTGAAATGTGTTTGGAACCTTGCTGTAAATTGCATAAATTTTAATAAGCTTCAACTTTTCTCCTTTCTTCTGCAAGGTCATGCAGACATTGAGAACACTGATTTTTCAAATGTTGAAAAGTTGAACTGGCAGAGTTCTTTAAAACTTCATGCAAGTGAATAAACTTTGCTTAAAAAGTAACTGCAGACAATTTATTTATATGAATCTTACACAGTGTCATGGTATTTATGAGGTAAGAATCATATCATTATAGAGTGAGCACTGTAAATTATTGGTTTGGCCTTCTAACCCAGAGTTCAGGAAAAATAATAATTTATTTTCTTCCACGCAGTGTATATTTCTCTTTTTCAAAAGAAAACCACATTTTAGGTACAGAATCTGTTTTTCAGTGATGTGATATTCTCACACAATTTTCTATCTGGCTTGACTCCTTCAGATGAAGGTCAAGTGATTAGCCCCAGGTCACTGACTGAGTCACTGAGTCAGTCAGATTAGAACTGAGGATTCTGCCAACTGGAGAACTTTATTCAGGGAGACAAAAATTGTAATAAGACGGAGACATATTTCAGCACAGAATAATTTATTTTTTAACTTCTGCTTAATATGAGTTTCACTACTATCTACTGCAAAGCATTTTTATTTAGCCAGGCTCAACAAGATTCTGGGTATCCTGTTTTTCCTTTGGTTACTGACACCTTCCAGTTCTTCTGGCTTGTGCTGAGAGATAATCACATATGCTTTGACTGCAGCGGGCTCAGATTCAGATTAAAATTGGTTTCATTTCCTGCGTCCCTGTTTGCTTCAGAAGAATAATTTTAGATACCTTATCTTCATTAGGGCCAGTTGCTAAGGTAGATTAATTATGCTATTTGATGAGAGTAGTCAGGTGAATTATCTGCCTCTCACTCTGCTGTATCCTACCTCTCTCCTGTGTGGAGGCCTGGCAGCAGGGAATGCCTTTGTAACAGCAGCACAGTACCTTGGCTTCAGGTGAGGGAACGTGCAAAAATGCACCTCATTTCACCCTGCATTTGCTTGGCTCATTTTCTTTAGTCTCCTAGTTTGTTACTTTGTCTACTTCAAGCCAGCCATGTCTCATGTCTTCAAGTGTGTGATGTGACTGGCCTGGCTCCTCAGCTCGGATACTGTAATGCAATATATCAGCGCTGAACTGGGAGCTACACAGTCCTTTGGATTGCCTTGTTTGTCTTCATTTCCTATCCTGAGGTGCAGGGATTGCTGCTGGAGAAGCTGCCATTGCCCAAGGGGAGGGGATGATGTCCAGCAGGAATCCTGCAACTGCAAAGTTTATGTCTTTTAAACTTCTTTTGGGTGTTCTTTTTCTTCCTGTTAAAAAGGAAAAGAAATATTCCACCAAACTAAAATAAGTCATACGAAGACTCATGTGTCTTTTAGGTTTTAATTGGCGAGAGCAGAGCACAGCTTGTTTCTCATAAGAATGCCAGCTGCAGTCTTTTGGTGTAAAATTTTATGAAAAACAATAAACTTATCATTTTCACAAACCCTATGTGCAACACATTTCTTTAAATTTGAAAATATATATTTAAACACCATATTGCATTCTCTTATGAGAGGGTTTTTTATTTCACTCATCCAGAAAGAAAGTCCCTGGTGTGTTTATATATTTTTATAAACACATACTTGGTCATTTAATTTCAGCATACTGATGAAATATGTGTATGCATAATGCAATATAAAATCCTGTGCTGTTGTGCATGTGCTCAGCTGATAAGAAATGTGCTTCTGAAAAGTTTAGATACAAGATGAAAAAAATGTTTGTGATATAGGAGATTCAGCTTTCAAGATCCAAAGAGCCTCATTCTCATGCAACAGCTGAAAGATTAGAAACAGGGAATAATTATTCATTTTGGAATATATTATTTTTCCTGTAAATTCATAAAAGTAGCATATAGAAAGTTGTGCCATTACTTAAATAATATTAAATATACATGTTTTGCATGCACAATGCTGATGAATATTTCCTAGTACTATATAACTGTTATAGGATAGAGTGAGGAGTAATATGTGTAATGATTTTGATACATACAGTATCAAATAGAGATTTTTCCAAGGGCAGATACATAAAAAATTTTGCCCTGATTTCTTTTTTAAACAATAGTTAAATGAGATATAGGTTAGCATATTAATTTGGTATCAGAGATAAAATTGAAGTTTTTGTGAGAATTTTTTTTCTTTTGCTCTTTAAGAGCTATTTGTGTAATTGGTTACAGTGAATTCTGCTTGATGTATAAAAAAATAGATTTTAATGTTTAGCTTTTGAACTCTGGATTTTCTGATATTGAAAACAGCTGTAGGAATGCTATGTTGAGTTCATTTGCCATTTTTGCAAGATAACTAATAATGTTTTGTGTCTTTGATAATTTTTCCTAATTTCTGTATGATCAAGGTCTACTTGATCATACAGAAATTAGGAAAAATTATCAAAGATTATCAATTTCACTAAATTTTCTGGTATTGTAAATTCTGCAGCATGATCTGCATGTTCCATTTATTTTGAGGTACTCAGGCAGAAAAAAATTATCTGATTATTTGAGTGGGCTAGGGAATATTATGTAAATTCACTACCACAGACTCCTTTTTTAAAGATTTAACTTCTGTGCTTCAGTTGCTCTTCTCTCCAAATTGAGGACAGCCTTTTTTACCTACCTTCACTAGGTTTTCTCCACTTAGACTACACATTCTTTGCACAATGACAGAAATTCTATCATTTACCATATTCCAATTGCTTGGGGGGTTTTGCACCCTAACAAAAATATGTTCGAGTATATGCTGAAATATATTTGTTTTGCTGCCATTTAAAGTGACCTCAACAGGCAGAAGAAATGGGCTAAAAATAAAGCAGAACAAAAAGAAATGCACCTGGGTAGCAGTAACCCCATGTATTGATAAGAACAGGAGGACAAAATGATGGAGAGCAGCTTGGTGGACACTGAGCTGTCCCTAAGCCAGCAGAGTGTGCTGGCAGCAAGGAAGCCTAGTAGCACAGGAGGGAGGTGATCACTCCCTTCTACTCAGCACTGCTGAGACACACCTGGCATAGTGTATCCAGTTCTGGGCTCCCTAGTGCAAGAGAGACATGGAGATACTGGAGTGAGTCCAACAAATAGCCACAAAGATGATTAATGGGCCAGAGATTCTGGGGAACAAAAGGGTGCTGAGGGAGCTTGAACCTACAGTCTTCAAAAAGATGGCTATGGGGAATGTATATCTAATGAATCATGAAATGTTCATAAGGATCCAGGCTCATCTCAGTGATGACCAGTGAGAAGACAAGATGCAATGAGCAAAAAAACAATAAGGAAATTCCATTTAAATGCAAGAAAATATTTTTTTACCCAGAAGGCATTCTAACACTGTCACAGGCTGCCCAAAGGGGCCATGGAATCTCCATGCTTGGAGGTGTATGACCTCTGACTGGACACGACCCTGAACTGTGTAGAGGATGCTGCCCTGATCAGAGGTGTTTGACCTTGACCTTCTCCATAGATACCTCCCAGCCTCTCCCCTGCTGTGATTCTGTCATGTATGTCCTTCATTAGCAAGGTTGTTGAACAGAACAATAATATCACCCACCTGGAGAAGTATCTCAAGAGCGCTGACGTGCTGCAATACTATGTAATACTAAATTGTACTATTCATTATAATCATGTGTCATTATCAAAATTTAAATACTACAGATATACAATCCTTTTCTGTGGTTTGGTTTTGTTTTTTTATCCTTTTTATGCTTTAGCTTTAAAAGGTCTAGTGGGATCAGACAAAGCTGCTCATTTGGGCTTGTAGTTATTGTGACTTTTAGTAGAATTTTCCTTATTCTTCATATTCTCACTTACTGTTTCACTTGAAATATTTCAATCTTCAAAAAGAAATCTCAGCACAAAATATAATGTCAGCAAAGCTAGGTAGCTTTGCACTGCATT
The DNA here is from genome assembly GCF_001522545.3 of Parus major. Classification (NCBI taxonomy): domain Eukaryota; kingdom Metazoa; phylum Chordata; class Aves; order Passeriformes; family Paridae; genus Parus; species Parus major. The sequence continues at coordinate 95,803,367 of NC_031770.1, forward strand.
TTTAGTACCATATATAGCAGTTTTCATGTCTTAAGACACTTGTAATGAATATAGACTTCAAAGAATTTCCATCTATTTTTTTGGAAAAGAAAAAAAAAAAAGATTGAACACTTGGGATCAAGCTATATGTGCTGACTTCAGTGGAAGTACCATTTCATCAACTCTTTTAATTATTTCTTGCATGAAGTCAGGATTTCAATTCACTGTATTGTTTCCAAATGCCAACAAAAAATCATGCAACAATGGTTACAGTTAGTATTTCAGCAAATTCCATGGTCCCAGCTTCCTTATTTGGGTTATTTGTCAGACTAAACTCCATCTAATTAGCTTTTACTGCAGCCAAGTCAGTAACTCTGCTAATTTTGAGGGCTAAAGTTTTCTTGTGGGGAAAAGCAAAGTCACAGGTAAGATCATTAGGTACTAACAGCATCAGAGGTTTTATATTTTCACCCACTGTGCAACTGTTGCCTTTAAGTATTTCATGGCCCTGCGAGTCCCTGAAAAGCCACCCCTCTGCAGGTAGCATGTAATGGTATTTGGTGCTATTTGACTATTATTCAGTCCAGTGAGTATAAAACACCTCACTTCAGTTTCCTCCTTTATTAAGGACTAGAAATTCCCATCACAAGGAAAAGTCCTCTACCCATTGGTAGGTGTGGGGACAGAACATTTTGCCTTTGCACCGCAACCTTTTATTATAATCAAAATAAAAATGAGAGGGGAAAAAAAAAAGAAATGTAAATTTTGAGTTCTGGTCCCTGATCACTGCTTCAAAGAATGAGAAGCAGTGCAGCAGATCAACTTCTGCACTGGGATTGCCCAGATGAGAAAAAGGCTACACAAAGCTTTGCTTTTCATTTTGGCACACACAGACACACATGTGCACATGCACACACTTAACTTATTTTTCACCATGCTGAACTTGCTATGGTGGGAAGGCTTAATTTGTGGAAACATCTTCACTGACATACGTGAACATTTGTCAGCTTAGGTAATGCCATTCAGATTTGTGATGTGTAGCAGGAGATTCAACTTGTGGACATTTGAATAGCTTTCAAATAAGCTATTTGAATAATCCACTTTCTAATATCCTACACATTGAGAAAAATTAAAGCAGAAGTGGTAAAACAAAATCAAACTCATTATTTATGTTTTCAAAATATATAAGCTTACAAAAAGTCCAATTATTGAAAAAAAACTTGTGACCAGCTTGCTGGTTTTCATTACAGTGTTGTGCTTTTTAAGTTCATGTATAAAAAGCAGTAGTTTTACTCCTCCATATCCCTGAAAAAACATATGTGGTCTATTTCTGAGCAATAATACTCAGAAAAAATGCAACAAACATCTTGATTTAATAAAGAAGCCAGCAAACCAACACAAGGAGTCACTTTACTTCCACATCTGAACACCATAAAAGACCATACCATAACTACTTATCTCTGAAATTTAATTCCAGATAATGTGAAAAAAGTAATATTTTAAAATAATCAGGTTGTTGCTTTTTGTAATAAATGCTTCTTCAGTTTCTTCATAAGTGTTGCCATCGCTCAATAACGAAACTGTAGCTGCACAAAGGGTTTGACAAAGTGTCATGGGGTGGCTTTACCTTTAAGATAGCTTTGAGAGCTAAGGAAGTTAAAGCTGCTGGAGGCTGATGGGAGTCTTTTCTCCTGACCAATTATCGGTCATTTCTAAGAACTGACAGCAGTGAAATCAACCTGTGAACACCACCTTAAGATGTTGTTGTGGTTTAAAACCACTAACTAAGAAAATTACTTATTTCTTGCTGTGAGATATGGATTAGAATAAGGGCAAAACAGGCATAAAACTTAAAAGGAATAAAGAAAGTTTATTGACAAACAACAAGAATAAGAACACCAGAATAAACTTCTAGAAAAACCTTTTCATCCCTTATCTA
>NC_031770.1:95806535-95960389 GCF_001522545.3 Parus major
TAACAAGGCCCTGTTGTGGCCTCCTCCCCCTCTCCAGGCCGGACAAGGCCGCAGAGGACGGGGTGGGGGAGAAGCAGAGCCGGCCGGCCTGGTTTAGTTTTCAGTCTCTGCTGCTGGACTGAAACCTGACACCATGAACTCTTGCAGCTTTTTCTAAGACTTTAATAATTCTTTTACTGCCTGGATAAAATATACAGATTGCTCCTTTTTCCCAGAGAGACAGGGAAAGAAAGAGACAATCAACATAAAGAAGACATCATAGAACCACCAAAAACATTGAAGAAAAGAGTTAAGTTTTAGATAGAGGAGAGAATAAGGAGATGCTTTATAAGCTGAAAATATCTTTCTGTTAAAGCTATGGAGATGGACAATAGTAGCTTGAAAAGACTCCTTTAATTCATGACAGAGTAGATTGGGAGGAATAGAGTGTTCAAAGTGTGGATTTTGAGCAAAAGAAAGAGTAATTGTGATACAGTGAGTTGCTGGAACAGAGTTGAGCGAAGATTTGAAGCCTTGGGGGCAATGAGAAAACTGTTTCCAGGACAGCTCACAGAGACAGATGAAGAAGACTTTTGCCTTTGAATAACTCATCCTTAAAATGACATCCCTAGACTCATGGCCCACAACACACCTCAGAGTGATGTGAAATGGGAGGAGTGAACTGATGACAGGATTTCCAGACTGCTGGCATCAGAAAAATAGAAAACTATAATAGAAATAGTTTTCTCGTGAGAAACTCCATAGATTAGCAGAAGAAGACTTCTGGTTCTGTACAAAGACTGATGAAAAGACTGTAGCAGAAATTAAGACTGTTTTAACCACCAAAGTTCTAAAGTTTTTGTCTCTGTGTTGTCACGTGTACAAAGGAATGGTCAAGTAGTGGAAGATAAAAGAGTATTCTGGAAGTTTATTCTGGTATTTTTATTCTAGTAGTTTTGTTAATAAACTTTCTTTATTCCTTTTAAGTTTTGGGCCTGTTTTGCTCTTGTTCTAATCCATATCTCACAGCAAGAAATAAGTAATTTTTTAGTTACTGCTTTAAAACCACGACACAAAGCACACTTTTGGTTTCTATTCTGTTCCTGTATCACTCAGTCTTGTGTGTTGGCTATTTGATTTTGAATGAGATGCATAGTTTTAAACACAGGAAGTTACAAACCTGCATCTTCTTACATATGTAGCATCCTACAGTAGTATATGAATTAAAAGTTATTGAGCTGAATTTAGGTTTGCTATGGTTTGTCTGGAAGCCACTAAAGGATTTCAAAACTTGTCATATTTTTTAACATTGTTGATAAATTTCCATTCGGATTTTTTTTTTCCAGATGTCATCAAAATTTTATTCTTTCATCTAACATTCTTTCAGTTAGCTTTACTTTTCACAGAGTTCTTAAATGTTAAAGAAGATGGGACAATCTTGATGGTTTGAAAAATTTTAAACAGTGTGAAAGTTCTCATGTAATACTTATTCCTTTACTAAAATTGTATGTCACATCATAACTAAAAGATTCTGCTTTTTCTGAAACTGATATTTATTGAAAACAAAAATGCAAAATATAAATGCCATGGTAGTTTTGAACATCATTCAGAAAACATTAAATTGTAGGTTACACAGAAAGAATATATTTGGAATATATCTAATGTTGTCTGTCTTTTGAAACAGGAACTTGTACTTCATGAGAAAAAACCTTATTTATTAAGGAAATATTCTTTTCCAGCTTTCTTGATTCTGTAGAAGGTGGGTCCCACAGTGGAGAGGGGGATCATGGTGTTTGGGGAAGGGGGTTCCTGAGGTGGGGAAACCCCAAGGGAGTGCCTGGACATGCCCAGAGGCAGCATCTGGTCCAAGATCAGATGGGGAGGTACGTGTGTGGTGGGCAGGGGTAACAGCAGCCACCACCTCCCCACACACACATCAGGAATCACAAAGGATTGCAAGTGTCCTGGAGCACAAATATAGGCTGGGAAAAGAGAGGACACAGAGCAGTCCTGCTGAGAACTTTGGGGTGGTGGTGGATCAAAAGATGGACACAACTCTGCAATGTCTGGTAACAGTCCAGCAAGTCAAATTATCCTGGGCTGCATCTGCAGCAGGGAGGGCAGCATGGTGGGAGAGGGGATTTTTCCCCTTTATCAGCCCTCGTGAGACCCCACCTGGAAGGCTGCATCCAGCTCTGGGATCCCAAGCACAAGAGGACATGGACCTCTCAGAGTGAGTCCAAAGAAGAGACAAGATGATCTCTTGATTGACTGGAGCACCAACCCTGTGAAGATGGGCTGAGAGAGTTGGGACGTTCAGTCTGGAGTAGACAAGACTCACTGTGTCCTTTCAATATATACAGGGGGTTCTAAGTAGAAGAGACACTTTTTACTACATTGGAAGGATGAAATTTTTCATGGGAAGGGTGGTGAGACACTGGTACAGGGTGCCTAGGGAAGTTATGGATGCCTCATCACTGCAAGTGTTCAAAATCAGATTGGATGGGCCTTGGGGCAATCTGATGTAGTATAAAGTGTCTCTGCCCATGACAGGAGGTCTGGACTAGATGATATTTCATCTGACCCAAACCATTCTATAATTCTATGAAATGCAGGAATATGAATCAAAAATGTTCATGAAAGAAAAGAAAAAAAGAACCCCTTAATTTTAGAAGCAGGAATGCAAACAAAAATAAGGTCACATTCGGTCTGGAAGAAAGTGGGACCGTAACCACAAGTAATAATATAGGGTCAGGATGAACATGAAGCCTGGCCAACTATCAGAAGTATAAATGCACTAATGAATAAAATAGCAACTTGACAGGATAGCGTTAGTCATAGCATCACAGAATATTCTGAGTTGGAAAGGATCATTGAGTCCAACCCTTAAGGCCCATATGAGGCTTGAACCCACAGGCTTGGTGTTATCAGCGCCAGGCTCTGACCAACAGAGCTCACCTCAGTGGCAAGATACAAAACTCTATGTTTGACCATCTAAGATAGAAATGTAATTAAGAATGATGAATTAAAAGAACACTGGATTATCACTGCAGTTTTCTGAATGCATTTTCCCTGTGCCCGTGGTTCCCTGGGACATGCTGTCTGCCATTGAGAAGGCTTCAAAGTTCCCATGTCTCAGTTTTCTAGATGTGTTACAGAACCCTTAGATGTGTTATCCCCTTTCTGCAGAGCAGGTTTGTCAGGTGTGAGATGGATGTAAAAACTGTAGTAAGCTAAAGGTGTAGTAGCCACTGCATCTGGAGGACTGTAGGAATTTTTCACCATAGTATACTGCCATATGGGATATTGTAATATTATGCTAGAAATTTTTCAGAGCACCACAACTATTATTAAAAGGTATCCTCATACTTTAAGGAAAAATGACAACATTCTCAGCACAAGCAGAAGTTATACTGAATATCTGTAAACAATAAGGAAGATATTTCAAAAAATGGGAGCTAAATAGCCTGGGGTGATTTTTTAATTTTTTATTTTTTTTTTTTTTGAGACAAGGAATTATGTAGCTGGACTGCAGAAAAAACAAGGAAGATATTCACCCTATGGCAAAACTTGCCAGTTCTCTAGGCTGAAGACTCCAAGTTATGTAATTTTCTCTGTGCCGAATTATAACACATTCCTCTCAAATTTGTTGATCTCTTCAATGCTTTAACATTACCAAGAGAGGACCTGGAGACTTTGTAATATTAAAGACATGAAAAAGATTTCTAGATGCTTGAAGAGCTACATAAGCCCTTTGGCTTTTTGTTTTGACTTGAATATTTAATCTGTCATACTCCATTTAATATAAAGAAACCTTTGTTTGATAATATGTTTCCTAAGGAAAATTAAACATGTTTTGTTCTCAAGTAACAGTAAAATATTTAAATTAAAATATTATTTTCTAAAGAGTGTTGAAAAACTGTTGCAAAATAAGATTTTCTACTGCTGCTGTAATTTGGTTTTCCAGCACATACATATGAGTTTAAATAGCACTCTAAACATGATATCTGACCACTGCAAGAGAGACCCAATTTCTTCCTTGACATGTGAATCACCTGGTTCTCTATTGCACAGCTTCCAGAAAAAGACTGGTGCTTCACATTAAAGTAGTAGTAAGAGTGGAGGGAGATGGAAGAACCTGGGAAAATGACTGCTGGAGAACTGGAGCTCTTTCCCAGGCTGGGGATACATTGTATCATGCAGAAAAGTTTAGGGATAAGATGTTGTTCCCCTAGACTGATGATATTGTTTCCCTGTATTATTTTGTCCTTCAGGGACCAAAATCTTGCTTGCTTCCATGGTCAAAGAGGGTAACCAAGAATAATATATAGGGGAACTCGGCAAAAGAAAAATACACCTTTTAGAGAGCCCATAGGCAGAACACCTTTGCAGGGCCTAAAGCTCATTCTTCTGAAGTACTTCTAGTTGCCCAGATAAAATGTGGTATTCAAATTCAAGATACCATTATTTTGCCCTAACTCTCCATGATGTACCTGATTGTGACTGTGCTCTATGTATTATTCTTGAAGAGGATGTTGGGTTTTTTTTGGTGACTTCATTGCCCAGAGCAGTTGTGGATGTCCCATCCCTGGAGGTGTTCAGGGCCAGGTTGGAACTCTGAGCAAACTGGTCTAGTGGAAAGTGTCTCTGCACACAACAATGAAGTTGGAATTAGATGATCTTTAAGGTCCCTTCTAACCCAAAACCATTCTACAATTCTTTGACTCATCACCTCTGAATGCCTTGCCCCAAAATTCTGGTTGATTAACTGTGTTACAGGGAGGTTGAAAAAGTACTGTCATATGTCTCCATTTCAAATAATCTCAGCTGCTGTATGTGTCTTGAATTTCCACATACTGTAGAATGGATTTCTAGCTTTCAAAAGTTTGGCTGAATGATAATAAGGTACTGTCTAAGTAAAACAATTTATATGTCCTTTCTCATTTCATTTCGGATTTTTCAGTATTTGCCTGCATTTTTGTAATGGTATGTGAGTTTATTACATGATTTTGATAGATCATTGAAGTCTGTGACAGGGGAAAAATTCTGAGGTACAAATGAAAAGTTTATTTCCTAACGGGTTGTTACAGTTGTTGTGGCAGTTATCCTACAAAACCAAAATTCACGTGTTCTGCACAGATTGACTTACCTTGTAAGATGACATGAAATTTTCTGAGTTTATTTTTTGTCCCAGAAATTGCATGCCTTGTTTGTGGATGGTTGTTTTTAACTGAGTAAGTGAAAAGAACTTAATGAGGTGCCATATGTCAGGTCTGGAGTCAGATTAAAAACAAATAATTAAATATATACCTTTCTTATCAAAACAGACTGTGATATATTTGTTAAAGAAAGCTGAATCTGACATACTATGTTTTGACAAACTTTTAGGACAATGCTATGATTTAATCCCAGCCAGCAACTAAGCCTTACACAGCCTCTAGCTCACTTTCCCCAGTGGGATGGGGGAGACAATAGAAATTGAAATAAAGACAGTTTAATAGGTAAAGTGAAGCCACGTGGGCAAGCAAAGCCAATTGAGGAATTAATTTACCACTTCCTGTTGGCAGGCAGGACTTCAGCCACCTCCAGGAAAGCAGAGCCCCATCACATGTAACGGGGACTTGAGAAGGCAAACACCATCATTCTAAATGTTCCCCTTCCTTCTTCTTGCCCCAGCTTTATATGCTGAGCACACTGTGAGGTCTGGGACATCTCTTGGGTCAGTTGTGAGCAGCTGTCCTGGCAGTATCTCCTCCCAGCATCTTGTGCACCCCCAGGCTCCGCACTGGTGGAGTGGTGGTGGTGGTTGCTTCCCAAAAGCAGAAGAAGCCTTGGCTCTGTGTGAGCACTCCTTAGTGAAGAAAAAAATCATTCCTGAATTATCAAGAGTGTTTCCCAAAGCATGGCCCCATACTAGGTACTATGAAGAAAATTGACTTTCACCTAGCCAAAGCCAGCACATGCTCCAGAGTATCACATTTAAAAGCTGTAGCTGGGTCACAACACTGCCATGCAGTGCCACAGGTTGGGGGAAGGGTGACTGGAAAGATGCCCAGTGTGTTTGCTGACCACAGCTGAACATGAGCCAGTGTGTGCCCAGGTGGCCAAGCAGGACAAAGGCATCCTGGCCTGGATCAGCAACGGTGTGGCCAGCGGGAGCAGGGCAGTGACTGGCCCCCTGTATTCAGCACTGGTGAGGCCACACCTCGAGTGCTGTGTCCAGTTCTTTGGCCTCTCACTACGAGAAAGACATTGAAGGGCTGGAGTAAACTCAGAAAAGAGAAACAGAGATGGTGAAAGGTCTGGAGAGTTAAATCATATGAGAAGCAGTTGAGGGAGCTGGAGTTGTTTAGCCTGGGAAAAAGGAGGTCTCAGAGGAGACCTTTACATTCTCTAAAACTGCCCGAAAGAGGCTGTAGCCTGTTGGGAGCTGGCCTCTTCTCCCAGGTAACCTGCAACAGGACAAGAGGAAATGAGCTCAAGCTGCACCAAGGTACGTTCATGTCAGATGTCAGAAAGAATTTTTTCACTGAAAGGGTGGTTGAGCATTGGAAAGAGCTGCCCAGGGAGGTGATGCAAGTGTTTCAGAAACAACTGTGCATGGCTCTTTGTGCTATGGTTTAGTCAGCATGGTGGTTCAAAGGTTGGATTTGATGATCTTGGAGGTCTTTCCAACTTAATGATTCTATGATTCTCTTCATACAAAACACAGGATTCAAGCTATAATGAATTCATGTTTGTGCTGGTAATAAAATCAGTCACACACTTCTGAATGCTTGACAGGGTTTGAAATCCTTTCGGTTATGTATTGGTTTCAGATATGTAATAGGATAACTCTGCTTTTGCAGGAAATTTGCTGATCACTGACTTCAAGAGTCAGTTCAAGAGAGTTTTCTACAGAGTATTTTTTTAAAAAAATTCATTTCATTGTGTCTTGTGACAGAGAAAGACATGCAAAACCACTGGAAAATCACATTTTCATAACAGAATTTTTTACAATGTGCCATATGTGGGTGACTTGCAGCTATTTTTTAACACAAAATATCAGAGAGTACATGTTCAACTGGAAAAGTGAGATTAAGCCTATTTCCAATTGTCTTGAAAATTTGTCTTTGTGTATCATCTTTGTTTATCATTCCTGAAGCTGAAATATTTGTCACTTGAGGGCAGAATCCTATTAGTTTATCAAAATAGAATACACACACATGTGCCACTAAAGATAGTTTGGTAAGAATAGATATTCAGAAAAACAGAGAAAGTTTTAACTATCAGACTCTGTAAGCCAAACTCTTCCAAAAAATGTCTCTAAACCCTCAAGACACAGCAATAAAGGTAACAGAACTAGTACAACCTTGCTCCTGTGAGTATATATACTTTATGTCTATATGCATGTCAGGTTGGATAGCAGAACTTTTATAAGATTATTATTTCACCAAGGACACCACCATATTCAGAAGGACTCCTGTTTTTCTGAAATGCTACCAATTTTTGGAATGTTTTTTGTTCATTGACTTGAATGTGCGCACAATTAAATTTGAATCATCTAAGGAGTTTTCCAAGGTAAACTGGACAGTTTATCTAATGAGATTTACAACACAAGTTGTCCAACTGCACCTGTCAAATATTTTTCTCCATCCAGTAGCTTTCTAACACTTAAAAAAAAAAGAAAAAAAGACTGGTTTGTCTAGTCTTTATAATCTTAACTTGTTTTTTGTTTTGGTTTGGTCTTAATAGATAATTCTTGTTTGTTTATTATAAATTCTTCTTGGTGGTTTTATGTTTTTTATGGCTTTCTTCCAATTGGTTGTTCTGTTACTCTAGGAGGAACTGAAGCTAGGTTGCTTCCTGTTATTGTGTATCAGGAGCTCAAATAGCATCCTAGAATCTAGATAAATGAGACTATAGCATCCAATAAAAGATTTTTTTAATACAGTATACAAAAAAATCCAGGCAACTAGTACCATAAGTGCCCAAATGATTGCTGCAGATGCCTGATCCTATCTTGGGTTAAAGGATCTTCATCATTTGCAGCTGATGCAAATACAGTTTCTGACACCCTAGTTATTACATCTTCTGTGCAATTATAATTATATGGTGAATGTGTTGGTCTCCATCATCTACCTAATGGTTTACTATTTTTAAGGTATGTGACTAATCACAAGTTTTAACAGTCTATATAATCCAAACAACACCAAGAAATATTTGCATTCAATAACAAATTTTTTACTGTAAAAAACTGCATATATGTGTTTAATCATATTTTTTTTCTTTACATTAGCATTGTATGCCAATAGGATTATGGTTAAGGTCTAAACTGCATTGTTATTTATTTCTCTGAAACCACTGTGTGTAAAGAAATAAAGTCAGTAAGTTACTCAGGAGTCATGACTGACAGTTTCACTGTCAGCAGAACTATCTTTAGGGAATCAGTTACAGGCTGGTGAACAAATGTGAGTAGATACAGAAAAATGAAATGTCACAGGTGCAATATGGAGTGTGTGCACACAGGCACAGAAGTCCAGATCTTCAGCAATGCTACATATACTCAGAGCAGTTGCACTGTTCACAGTTAACCAAACATATCTGATACTGGACATTCACAGTTCCCTGCATGCTGAAGGCCCATTTTAAGTTTCCTCTTAGAAAATATACTTTCCTCCAGAAGCATGTGATATATTAAGCTTTTATTTCTTAATTGTGTAGGCTTTAGGCATCACACTAAAGCCATGCACGGATATTCTACTTCTGCAGAATTTCATGAAAATTAATGGAGGGTTTACCTAAGTCAGTTTAGTCTAAAAACATCATTGCTTTATCTTCTGATTCCTGCTATATATAAATGCTTCTCAAAATTTGTTTTAGTTGTTTTAAGCTTAATAGCTTGACTCATTTGAGCAATTTTTCACATGTACAGGTACACATGTACTTAGGTATTTTCAAGGTTAAGGTCTAGACATGATTTGTATAGATGCCTTTCTAAACACTTTGCTGTAGAGCATGTAATTTTAAATACAACCTGTCAATTACATACTTCGTGTTATATATGTCATGCATGCATTTGTAATAATGAGGTGTCTAGGAACAGATATTTTGTTTTGCTTTAAAATTTGTAGTTTCAGTAGCACTGAAATATTTACAGTGTTGAAAATGGAACAAACATTAATTTATTAATTCTGCACTTTAATTCCTGTTTGCTATTGTTATATTATTTTGACTATAAACAATACATTTCTATGGGAGAAATCTCATGGGCTTTTTTTTCCCTACAATGAAAACATCTGCTTCCAGGGTAACAGAAAACTTATTCCAGGCAAGGGGTTCTGATTTTCTAAGTGCCATTAAATTCCTTTTTTTCTACATCCCCAGTCATAAGTAGCTCAAACTGCTGACATAGTAATTTATACAATATGAGCAGGGTAGGTAAAGGAATGCATATTGTTTAATAATGGTATCATGATGTTAACAAGATCTTCACATTCTACAAAGCCTCATATATGGCAATATTTTCCTGATTAAAACCAGAATATTTCCCATTACAATATGACACCTGAACAAGCACAGCTACCTCAGCCTCTCCTCATGGGTTAAATGCCCTCATCCCTGACCATCTTGGTTAGTCCTCCACTGAACTCCCTGCTGTTTCCTGATTTCCTTCTCACCCTGGGATCCCAAAGCCAGATGCAGTATGCTGGCTGTATCTATAGAGTGCTGACTGCACTCAGTGTGGAACAGGACCAGAGTGGGAATTAGGAGCAAAGATCAGCTAATACTGAATCCACTTTTCATCACTGCAGCAATTTTGACATGGATTCCCATATCCATACACATATATGCAATGAAACTACTGCATACATATCTTCCTAAAGCCTTAAGAGAAGCACATAAATTTTTATGTCTCTTTTTTCTGGACAGTCTATATCTTCAGGATGGCTAAAAGGCAGCCTATGAACAGTATAATAAAGAGTAGCTGAATTTGGAGTTGTAAGAACTCAGTAGCAATCTGTTCCCATCATTTTTTTTTTGCCACTTTCTCACTATGTTTGTTCCATAAACTGTAAAATAAGGCTAATGAAACAGGGTGTCCTGTTTAAAATGCCTGGAGCACTCTCATTGAAAAGTGCTATAAAATTGCTAGCAGTGCACTGAACAGTCTGAGGATGCTCATTCGGCTTTTACAGATATTGTGATTTACCACCTTAGTCTGAGGATAGAGGCAATCTTGAAACTTCCAACATCCCTAAATTTGCTAGGATTTTTTCATGCACATGGATAGCATTTAATCACACTGCTCATTTAATCTCTTATGTTTGTGATTTTCTCCTTACAGATGGAACAGCTGATATTAGAAATTCAATCACTTCGCTTTCATCATCTGTTACATCTTAACCAAACTTACAGAGAATATCTGAGCACAGAGATGAAGATGGTTGAATTCTATTCTCTATTTTGTATAGACAGTCATAGTCCATTAGAAATCCCAGGCAGGCCACAAAGTTTTACCCAGTTTATCATCCTACTACAGTTTTGTTTATGATTTAAACCCTTTTTTAGTACAATAGATTACTGTGTACCATTCTTATCATGTCTAGCTTTTTGGTTTCAGTTTTCATTCTCTAAAGGTTTTTTGTAATTTTTTTTATATAAAAAAAATCTTAAAAAGAAAATCATAAAAAATGTCAGCTTTCTTGTAACAGGGATAATATATATATGTAGAATTGCTTTTGCAGTGTATTTATCTAGTACTCACTCTTCATTATTATCTTAAGTTCAGAGACCTTTTTCTGTGTGAACAACATCACAGAAAATCCATGTATGGATAGAAATTTTCCTGAACAAAAAATGCATAGATCTCAGTTTACATTTAAATCCCATCTATTATATCCCAGGGGATTTTAGTTGGCATGTATGATAGTTTATGTTTAACCTTCCTTCAAATAAGGAAGAGTTATAAACTTCATTAATTTGGGGATACATTTTGGAAAAGTGTGTTGTCTAAAAAAATACCACTGGAGGAAACAGACCAGCGCTAATTAATGAAATTAATTTAAGGGAAGCTTTTAATTCTTCACTATTAGTTCAAATTATTTGTCTGTTATATATACTGACAATTAATCACTGTCAAATTATACATACATACATATATATATATATATACACATACACACATATATATACATATAGACATATAGACATATAGACATATAGACATATAGACATATATATACATATATACACACACACACACACACACACACACACACACACATATATATATATATATATAATCAAGACATCTCTCATTTAACTGCCAAAATGAACCCAAGAAAGTATGGTGTTAATACTGTGGAAACTGGCAAAGGTCATGAGGTTAAAAATTCATGAGACAATTCAATATTGAAGGTCTCTAACCTTCTGTCCAAGTCAGAGTGAGCTATGGTATCAGACCAGGTTTATGAGCACTTTATCCATGTGGGTCTTGAAAACTGCTTATTTGCAGGACAATATTACCCAAAAGGGGTAGTATTTTTAAAAATAGTTCAAAATTCAGTGTTTTCATACAAATTAATGTCTGAGTCACTACAAATTAATGATCCAGTCACACCCAGTAAATAATGTAAAAGGAAATTATTTTAAGAAGCTCTCTTTTAATTTAGGAGGCAAATATATATTAACACCTATCTCTTGGAAGAAAGTAGATGAATTCACACTAGAAAAGAATTGTTGTTACTTTCTGATAGACAGGGAAGAATTCCCTCTGGAACAATTTACCAGGACTTCTTCACTTGGACTCTTTATCTTATTCATACTAAGTTCTTATGCTATAACTAGGTGTTCTTTTAAAAAATAAGCTTTAGTTCAAACAGGACTAAATTTTGGAAAATCCTGTAGCTATTAGATTAGTCTATCTCCACAGAGTGATCTTTTTTCTTTATGACACAGGAAAAAACTTGTGATGATTAAAATTGTGATCTTAATGTGATTACTTACTTGTTCTTATATTAATAAGACATTATCTTTCTTTTGTAATAATTTCTACTTCACAGAAAATATTGGTGATTCTATAAACAGGGCACAACTTAAGCAATTATTTATATTAAAACTAAATAACTTTTAGCAGCCTGTAGAATGTACATATTCTAGCTATAAAAATATATAACTCCTAAGCCCTAGAATGATACCTGCCATTGACATTGTCCATAGATGTGAATGTTAAAATATAAAAAGCTTGAATTTCAAAACAGCATGCACACAGGCTGCATTTCTAATCAAAATAAACAGAGCAAGAGGAGGACAGCCTAGTTTACACATGTCTTTGTAGTTTCTACTTTTGGGAACTTTCGGAGGGTAACTTCACAGCAATTGCTACTTTTTCAGAAAATCTTGATGCTAAAACATTGACACCTTGATGAAGGAAAGATCAGATGTTATTCACTGCACTTTCCTATCTAAATCTAGATAGGAAATCTAGATTTAGAAATCCTATCTAGACTTGCAAGTATAAAACATGAAGGGCTTAATTTAAAGATTGAATCCATTGTAGAGGTAATTATAAGTGAAACTACTGAAATATTTATTCATTGAATATCTTCTTGGTATTTCAGGCATTTTTGTCCTTGTCTCAGGAAGCTTGCCTGATTTAAGTGCTAGCTACAATATTTTTTGAGCAACTTAACTAAATAACAGTTACATATATATTTCTTTTTCCTAACAGTACTTTTTCCTTGCTTCTATATCTGTGTAATTTCTTTCCTGTATTAGCTCTCCTCGATATTGCACTAGAGCCCTCATGTGTATAACTCTGAGCTTCCCAAATCCATTGAGGCTGTTGTCCAGTCCAAAGCAGAACTGTTCACACAAGAAGAATTGTTTGCAGGACTGTGAAGCTGGTCTGGAGAAAAGGAGCAGCAGGTTTTGCTGGGATATGAGCCCAGCTAGGTCACAGCAATGCTCAGGAACACATGCACACACCACTGGCTGTTAGGCAGACTTTTTTAAAAACAAAACAAAACATTTTTTCCTGCATATCAACTTTAATTTAAGACCAGAATCTCACACTTTTGAGAAGAAAAATGGTTTACAGTGTTATGTTTAACAGCCTCATGCTGTATCACAAATGTGGGCAGTAGGTTTCTTGGACAGGGGACTACACACTTCTCTAAATTAGCAGACACTGAGCATTAGCACAACATTTGCACATAGTTTGAGGCACAATTTAAAATAACTTTTTCAAACCATTCAATGAAGGAGGAGGCCTCTGGGAGTTCTTTACCCTTGCTTCTTCCCTTTCTGCTGTTTCATGCGTGGCAACACAGTTACACAAGACCACTCAGGTTTTTTTCCATTTTAGGGCACAGAGGTGAACTTACTACACTCTGGTTTCAGAGAACATGTGCCAGGTCTGGCTGGGATGGAGTTAATTTTCTTCATAGCAGCCCATATGGTGCTCTGCTTTGGACTGATGTCTAAAAACAGGCCTGTTATCTCATCAATGTTTTGGCTGTTGCTAAATATTACTTGAACATGGTTAAGGATTTCTCTCATTCCTTCACTGTTACCTCCTCCCTCTTTCCTCTTAGTGACAGGGTGGGCAAAAAGTTGGGGGTGGGCAGCTGATCTGTACTGACCCAAAGGGATATTTTGAATGACAAGATGCTGTGGGAAAGGAGAAGAAAGGGGGAAAGTCTGTACCTCTTGCATTTGTATTCTGAAGAAATTGGTATCATGTACTGAGGCCCTGCTTTCCAGAAAGGGGATAATAGGAAGTAGTGAGCAAATTCCTGTTACTGCTTTGCTTGTGTTTGCAGCTTTGCTTTAATTATCAAATTGTCACTATCAAGATCTACAGGTCTTTCAACCTTCTTCCTATTTTTACTCCATCCAGTGTAAGAAGGACAAGAGTGAATGTCTGTGGCAGTGTTTGGAAATTGGCAGGATCAGTCTCCTCCAAGATGTATGCTCAGCTTTGGTAATACAGCCTCAAAGTGTGTGTCTGCACATTTGACCCCGAGGGGAAACACAAGCTCTGCTCTCTCTTTAGTGGGCCTTTGACAGGTGTAGCCCGCTGAGCTAATAGCTTCATGAAGTTATGACCTAAAATTATCATGATTTAATTTCCCTAAAGACTGAAGACATTGTTGCCTTTAGTACAAGAAATGGCAAATACTGGGATTTGGTTTACCCTAAACCTCTGTTGTATGACCAGACATTTTCTGTAGGATTGTCACCAAATCTCATTTTGGAATCTGAGTAGGATGCACGGATGAGGGTGGTACTGATCTTTGGTTATCTTCAGTTGTCAAAGTAAGAGAAGAAAACCACAGCCCAGTTTAATATTTTTTTGTAAATTTTGGGGGGTTTTTGGTTTATTTTTATTTTTTTAAAAACACATGTAGTGGCTATGGGGCTTTTCTATAAAAATGCACTTACCTTGTTTTCTAAATGTTTGGATAAACACAGAAAATCACACAGAAATTCCTATTTCCTATCCTACCTATACCAGCCCTTGCCCTTCATTTTCATTCAAAGAACTACAAAATAAGGACAAAATACAAGTGGCAATGTAAGCTCACAAGCTACACACCAGGCACAAGGCTGCTAATGCCAAAACGTTAGAGCAAGTATTCGGATGGAAAATAAATGTTTGCTCTTTGTTCAGATTGCTTATTACTTCTGAAAAATTGGGGCACCAATTTATAAGTTCTTAGGGCAGGAGATGCATTGCCACTTGGTTCTATGAAATGACAAACAAATCTGTGGGCACCTAGGAAATGTTATAAGATTGGAATCCTATGTTAACATAATTAATATTGATACTACTGTTACTATTCAGCCTTATTCCGGGTAGTCTAAAAGGTAATTCCAAGGAAAGAAAACATTCAATTTCCACTTTACAGATATTTTGTATTTGTAAGCCACTCAAATCAGTTTTCAAAATTCTGCAGAAACAATAGGAGACCATTATTAGAAGAATAAGAAGGCAGAAAAGTTTTAGTTTTTCAGAAATGTTTGCTCAGTTGAGCTTCTTGTCTCTGTCAATAGTCTCTGCTTTAGTACAAACAGTCCTGCATTTAAAACTAGACGTTAGAAAAAATTATTATGTCTTCTACTGCATTTCTTCCTGGTTTACTCATAAACTATGAAATTCATCTTTGTTTTGATTGCCAGTAAAGGCCTATGCCTCACTTGAGTCTTGCAAACAGGATTTAGGTGGTCACTAAAAGTGTTCACAGTTTGGTCTGCCAGTAGGGTATTTGATCCTGCTCAAGTAAATTGAGCAGAAATACAAATCAGAGACTCTACTCCTACAAATCAGAGACTCCCCTGTTCCAGGCTCATGTAGACTTTCTTAGAAACCCTGTTTTGCTGAGAAAGTGGGTTATATTTTTCTTTAGACCAGAAACCTTTGATTTAATTTCCAATTACGTGTATTTCTCATGAACCCTGAATTTAAATTTTTTTAAAATTTTTTTTTATTTTGAGAAAAAACCCCAGATGTATATCCAGATATCACACAAAATGATGCTGAACGGGAAAACAAGGCTTTGGATGCTGCTGTCCTTAATCAGGCAGTTTCCAATTTGTTTCAGTTTCAAGGACAGACTCTTTGGGTCCTGTTCAATAACCTTTACAGATTGGCTGAGCATGTGTTTAATTTTTTGCTAAGTTTAAATTTGCTGAATTTCCCCAATATTGTCCTCACACAAAAAATGCAGCATTTCTTCTTATGTGCATTTCTTAAAGATGCAAATGTAAGGAAACCCATGTGCATTTTTATCAGTGATTTTTTTGAGAATATCCTTTAGGCAGATTGCTTTTATTTGAAGGTAAACAGCCACCCTGAGACTCAGTTGAAATCCATCCTCCCTGCCAATAAATAATGTGTATAAAGAATCCTTATTTACTCTAGAGACTTTGATAAAGAGACTTTATAGACTATAGAAGCATTTCTCTTTAACTGGAGGAAAGAAAAGAAATGCATGTAATCAAAGGTTCTTTAACTGGATCATAATAAATACTATAATTTTATTAATAGGAAAATTAATCCTGTGCAATAGCTAAGTTTTATTTTGATAATAAGTGAAATCAAATTAAGACAACTTTTTATCATGTATTGAAATGTATTCTTCTTTTTTAAAAAGAACAAGAGCAAAATGTAAATATCTAATAATTTCTTCTTAAGTAGGAAAAATGTTTGAAATTAAATGGAAGGCAAATGTACTTTTCAGCACAATAAGCATATCCTTTTCTCTTGATCTAAATATTTCTTTATCTCTTAATCTTTGATGAATTACCATTTTTTGAGAAATACAACTCCTGATTTATTTAAAAGTAGAGTTCTTAAGCAAATTCAGAAAGAGCTGTTCTATACTCTCTCAAATACAAGTACACATAGGAAAAATACAATAGTACACATGATGTTTAAACATGATGAGATCACAGATCTTTACTGATATAAACAGAAATTATTCCCTATGTCCATACTGTTAACATCAGTAACACTCTCTCTCTGAAATGTCAAAACTTGCAAAGTGGAAAACTTGCAAATTATTAGTAAAAGAAACTGAACTATACATGAATATTAGGAAAATTAAGCTGTCTCTGAAAGCAGCTGCCACTTTACTCAGTCCTGGTGGGATACATGTGAAGTGCTGTGTCCAGCTCTGGGCTCCTCAGGATGAGAGAGATGTGGAGTACAATGAAGCTCTTGGAGTGGGTCTAGCAGAGGGCTGCCAAGGTGATTAAGGGAGTGGAGCACCTCTCTTAGGAAAGGCTGAGGGAGCTGAGCCTGTTCTGCCTTGAGGAGAGACAGCTCAGAGGGAAGATGGCAATGTACACAAATAGCTGAAGTGGAGTGTCAGAGGATAGACCAGGCTATTCTGGGTGGTACCAAGCAATAGGACAAGAGGCCATGAACAGAAACTGATGTTCAAGGAAGCTCCCACTGACCATGAGGAAAAACTTTACTGTGAGATTGCCCAGAGAGGTTGTAGATTCCCTCTCACTGGAGATATTCAAGAACCATCTGGACACAGTCCTGAGCCCTGTGCTCTGGGATTACCCTCCTTGAGCAGAGGTTGGACCAGATGACCCACTGTTGTCCCTTCCAACCCGATCCACTCTGTGATTCTGTAAAAATCTCCATCATCATTTGCCCCATGAGCAAACATCAATTTTAAAAGGAGCAAGACATATTTGTACTGTTGTCTAGCAGATGTTTTGATTTTTAATGCCCAATAATTCATTTGACTGTATCATAAGACTATACACTGGAATACCAGAACCATCCTTAATTGGTGATTATAACTTCTGTCCCTACTAGTTAACAATAATTGGTTCACTGTCCTTCATTTTTATACAGCTATTTCTTTCGTGTCACAACAATTATTCATCTTTTTGCACCATAACCCAGCAAAAAAATTACCTTTATTTTGGCCCAGGCTATAATACTGACCTTATTGCTATGTCGTAGGATTTTTTTTCTAATGAATAATACATAAAAGACAAGTTAAATTAAACAGATCTTGCTGAATAACCTAATACACAGTCCCTGAAGAGTAATGCTATTCTTTCCCTCCAAGAGATTAGCTTTGGAGTATATGCTGATTTCCTGCAAAGGCTCTCTTCTCCCTGGCTGGATACCAGTTTAGCTGCTTTCCAGAACTCTGAGAAGAAAGGCAATGATGAAAGATGATGAAAGTTGCAGTGGTAGAAGTGGGGCATAGTCTGCTTTATCTCAACAGGTTTCAGCTTTGGAGCTGACTCTTCAAGTTTCAATTTATCCTAACCCCTAGAATTTCAATTTTTATATCCCAATGAGGAGAAAAAGCTCAAGGTCTTCCTAGACTCAGATGAATTATTTTTTATTAGTGCATAAAGAATCATGTTTAGCTAAGGCATCTCACCTATAGAGTTCAATGAAACAAAGGCATAAAAAGGGAACAATGTTTTGTATTTTTATAAACAATTTTAACCATCCTCATTTCCAGCAAGTTCTCAGTTGTGCCAGAAAATGATCACCACCAAAAAATTTCTAATAATACTTAATAGCAAAGATAGATGAAGAATTCTTCAGAATAAAATTATATGTAAGTACAAGTAAATTATTTCTATTCTTTTGATGTGTTAGTGGTCTGCTCTTGCTGGTTTGAGTGCTCTAATCCAATTTAATTTTACACTTTTGAGTAGTCACTTTTTTGAGTACTCAGTCTTGCAATGTGGAAAGGGAAAAAAATTCACACTTTTTCCAAAAACAACCAGTAGTAACAGACCTTTGGCTTCATGTAAGCAGGTTTGCGCTTTTTTAACACTAATGAGACAGTATTATATGTTTTGGGTTATATTTCTTCGTAAAATATATTCAGTGGATTTCACTTAAATACCTCATTCTCTATGCATTTATAGATATTCTGTTAATTTTATGATGCAAGACTACTCTCCTCAAACTAGTGCAAAACTTACATTCAAAGGTAAAAAGGTACTTCTATAAAAATATAACAGATTATATAAAATGTCCCTTCTGTTCTTACTGAAAATCATATCTCTGTAAATTTAGCAGTGGGAGAACTAGAACACAATGGAAAAAATACACTGTTGTTGTGTGACTCCATTAAAGCTGATGTAGTTACAGATCAAACTTATGCTTTCTAAATGATATATTTACAAAATATTTTTTTTTTTAAACTATGGTGCTTTGTATGAATGGCCTTGTTGTAAAAAAAGAGTTCTACTTGTGTTATGGTTAGAATGATACAAACATTGTCTTAAAATATTCAGCTTTCCCCTTTAATGTGTACTGTGTACCTTGGTCATAGAAACTGGATTATGAAATGAAAAACAGACTCCCAAGTAATTTTGCCAATTATTTTATCCTCGGCAGCATCATAAGCCTGCTCAAATAGTTTCCAATACTGCCTTTAAACTTCAATTTTCTTGTACATCTGAGTACACTTGTGTGCACAGAAATAAAATTATATTTTCCTTTTCTGAAAACCTAAAATCCTGTCAAAAATGTATTTTTTTCAGTTTTTATTGCCCATCAGGAATTACTTAGCAATACCTGGTGTGAGGTGGAAGAACTTGTGTATATATATTTATGTTATATATTTATACATACATATACATGTATACATATATAATTTGAATTCTGCATATATTATATTAATGTAGCTGCAACAAATGACAGGGACAGACAACCAAACTTTCTAAACATGAGTGCCTAACAACATATTTGTGTGCAGGTGATGTACATTGTTCTGAACTCTCTACTAAGGATGAAATAAAAATTCTGTTATCACACATGGGTGGATATGAGATACTTCTGGAAAGAAATGTAAGACAAGGCTTGCAAACTTCTTACTCTTCAGCTACTGTTCCACCAGTAGTAAGATGTTTTTAATGGAAGGACTGGCCAGGGATTCATTTTAGGCCTTTTGTTACTAGCAAGGATCATGGTTTTGGAGAGTATCTGAGTATCATTTCCTAACCTTTTACTCACATGTGCAGAAAAGTATGTTCTTACATGTAGGGTTGCCTTGTGGCTCACAATCAAAGTCAAAACTAAAATGTTGTATCAAGGTGCATCTTAGCTCAAGAAATCCTCTGGAGATTTGCTTCTCTGCTTGTTCTTTATTTTCTCACTCAAACACCTGTCCACACTCCTGGGGGGAAGATGCTAGCAGGAGCTATAACTGGGGAAGCCCAGAGGCCTGCCACCAGGGCAGTCACACCTCAGCTCTGGAGGGGAAGAAGCAAATGGGAAGAGACACCCCTCAAAATAAAGTCAGAAAAGACCACCTTCCAATGGGCCTTTGCAGTTATATATTAATGTCTTGTCAAGTCTGTTCCCTCATTTGAAGTCAGGGACTAGAAGTCGCTAAACTAACTCAGATCTGTACTATGGATTCATCATTATGTATTAAATATGTTGGAACAGGTTTGACAGTCTTTCTCTGTCACTCGTATGCTGGGGTGAGCAGCTCTGGTGCTGGCACTATCAGCAGCAGAGCTTTCCAGCTCCAGTGTGGTGCCCAGGGGGATTCCTGAACAGGGGAACCCCAAAGGGAGGCAAGGCCACACAGCCTTGAGAGTGGCTGATAGGACATGAGTGGGATCAGGAGCAATGGTGCCCAAGTCCCCACACAGGCGTAAAGCAGTCCCTGGAGAGCACCATGACCAGGGCAGGCAACCAGTGGGCTCTGCTGGCTCAACCAGAGAGCAGTGGTGTCTGCCTGGCAGAAGACCATGTCCTCTCTGAGCTCTGTGCCTGCCACAACAAGCACGTTTCCTCAGGCAGAGCGCTGTTGGGAACACGCTGCTGCCCCAGCACCGCGCTGCAGGGTGAGCCCAGCCTGCTTCCAGCACAGCCTGCAGCAGAGAGCACCCTGTGCGAGGCACTCCTGGGTAGAGGAAACCTTCTGCTTACTGACAGAGCTGTGGGAGGTGGGGACTTGACTGAAGGGTGTCAGGGAGAGTGACAGAGAGATACACAGACACATGAAGAGAAAGATTCCTACTCTGATACAGGTCTTGGATTATTATCCATTGAGAATTTCTCAGGTGAGCAGAAATGGTTGCACAGGAAGGGCAATCAAGAGAAATCTCAACGCCTTGGGATGATCAGCCAAGAGATCAGGAGCACAACTGTTCTCTATTTTTCCAGCTGAAGAGAATGATGAGTGAAAAACCAGGAAGAGACAGCAGATCAATCCCTGGCTCTGAGCCTGGTGTTATCAGTAGAATTTGGGTGAATTTTTGATCATGGGTCAGTTTAAAAGACCCTGCTAACAACACACAGGGTACACCAGTTTCAAAGAGGTCAAAAGAATCTTTGCATAAGACTTGGCAAGTCTCATAGAAAGAGCTTTAAACTAGATTAGGAGGGGGAAAGGGAAAAAGTCAAGCTCACTAGAGATTAGCCTGGGGTCAGCAGGTGAATGTTTAAGGGATGATGTGCTAGGTCCTTCAATCTGCCATCTCAGTAGAGGTAGGAGATGGAGATTTACATATCAGCAAAGACACAAAGGTGATTAATGAGATAGAAATCTCATGGAAGTGCCTGAGAATTCTCATGGTTTCTTTCCCTCATAAGGTGGTGGGATCAACACTAGCTGAAGTGCATCTACACCAATGCACACAGTGAGGACAACAAACAGGAGGATGCCATTGTACAACAGGAAAATTGAGAAAAATTTGCAATCACAGAAATATGATAGAAAGACCTGCATGACTGGAGTGCTGCAATAGATGGCTATAAATTCTTCAGAAGGAATAGACAAGGAAGGAGAAGTGGTGGAGTAGCCCTGTAGGTTAGGCAGTGTTTTGACTTGAGTTTGATGATGGTGATGAGAGGGCTGTGTATTTGTGGTAAGAGTCATGGGAAAAGCCAGTAAAGGCAAATATCCTAGTGGGAATCTACCACCCAACTAGGATGAAGAGGCAGATGAAATATGCTATGAGCAGCTGGGGGTAGTCTCATGATCATTGGTCCTTGTTCTCTTGGGATAGTTCAGCTTGCAAGATATCTGCTAGAGAGGCAACACAGAAAAGAAAAAACTGTCTAGGATGTTCCTGGAGCTTGTGCAAGATAAGTTCCTAACACTCCTGGTGAGCAAGCCAACCAGGGGACGTGTCTTGCTGGAGCTGTTTTGCACAGAGAAGGACCGGTGGGTCATATGATAGTCAGAGGCCACTTTGGGCACAAAAACCTCAAAATTACTGAGTTTTCAAGCCTTGGAGAAGTAAGCAGGAAATCTTAAGAGGTTTTTTCCAACTTAAATGATTCTCTGGTAGGTCTTGTTATATTGCATAGTAAGAATAATCTGTCCCATCTGTATCTTGTTGCTGTCTTGAACCAGAGTTATAACATAATGTAAGGATGCTTCATTAGACAGCAGAATAACTATCTGCCCTACACAAACACATTCTGAACTATCAATTGACTGGAACTCAGAAATATATGTTTTAGTAGCCATTTTAAATGTTCCTTGCAATTAAAATAATAATTCCTTGGATTTCTGATATCTTCGAACATGTTCTATTATGTACTGGACACTGTGAAATTGCACTCCCTGAAGTCTTTCTGTGGTAAAAATTCCACATCTTAGTTGCTGCTATGAGAAAAAAGTTTTTCATCTATGTTATTTTTTCCTCTTCCATCTGCCCTGAATGCATTGTGTTTCATGTATTCTGAAACAAGGGGAGCATAATCTTCCCTCCTGCATTCTGTAGCCCACTCATTATTTTACACAGCTTTATCATGTTCCCTGTTTTACAATTTATTTCCAGCATAGGCAATACCACTGAGAGTTACATAAAATTATTGCCCAGCTTGGGACCTGCTGGGTCAAGTTTACTGCCAGTATAACATCATAACAACATTTATGTGCTAGGAATATCAAACACATAGAAGGATACTTCAGCATAATAGGCTCTGAAATAATGTCATCTTTTTACAGCATCACATGGGACATGTAGCAGTTGTAGAGCTCTAGTGAGTTGATGCTGGTTGGATGCCAGGCACCCACCTAAGTCACTCTACCACTCCCTTCCACAGCTGGACAGGAGAGAAAAAATATAACAAAGGATTCATGGTTTGAGATAAGGACCAGGAGAGATCACTCACCAAATACCATCATGGGCAAAACAGATGTAAGTTAGAGATATTAATTGAATTTATTACTAACAAAATCAGGGCAGGATAACAAGAAGTAAAATAAGGCCTTAAAAACACCTTCCTCCCACTCCTCTCCCGTTCTCAGCTCTACTTCCTCCCCCAGTCATGCAGGGAGATGAGAAATGGGGGTTATGGTCAGTTTATCACAGGTTGTTTCTGCTGCTGCTTAGAGGGAGGACTCCTGATCCAGTGTGGGGTCCCTCCCACACGAGGTAGATCTCTGTGAAATTCCCCAGTGTGAGTCCATCCCACAGGAAACAGTCCTCCACAAACTGCTGCAGTGTGAGTCACTCAAGGACAGTGTGTTCTAGTCCCCCACAGGGTCACAAGTCCCACCAGCAAACCTGCTCCAGTGTGGTGGGCTCCTCTCTCCACAGGTCTGCAGGTCCCTGCCAGGGCCTGCTCCAGCACAGGCCTCCCAGGGGTCACAACTTCTCAGGCATCCACCTGCTCCAGTATTGATCCCCTCCAGGGGCTGTGGGTGGATCTCTGCATCCCCCGTGGATCCCCAGGGGCTGCAGGGGCACAGCTGCCTCACCTGGGCTGCACCACTGCCTGCAGGGGAATCCCAGCTCTGGTGCCTGGAGCAGCTCCTGTCCCTCCTTCTGCACCGACCTTGGTGTGTGCAGAGCTGTTCCTCTCATGTTCTCATGACTGTGCTCTTGTCTGGCTGCAATTACGTCTGCATAATCACTTCTTTTTCTTCTTAAATGTGTTATCTCAGAGGCATTACCATCATTTCTGGTTGGCCCAGCCTTGACCTGCAGCACGTCCAGGGATTGTCTCTGCTGGGCATGAAAGAAGCTTCTGGCAGCTGCTCACAGAATTCACCTCTGTAGCCCCTCTGCTTCCAAAACCTGTCTACACAATCACAATACAATTCCAAATTTATACATTAATTTTTTTAACTATTAGCTAATAAAGGAAATTTAAGGACAAGTCTACGGTAAAGAAGGACTTGATTTTGCAGCTGTATCTGGAATATGAACTATCGTATCTTAGTCTCCTCCAACAATAAACTCAGATGAAAGAAATAAAATACAGTTAATAATCCAGAAAATCCCTGCTCTTCAGAAAGGGATTCCATGAGCCATCTGGGGCTTATGTTCACAAAGAGGTCATGAATGTACTTTGACTAGAACTTTTAGGCAGAACTTGTTTACAGTAGCTAAGACGAAGACGGTATCTATGTGTTGTAGAAGTTGCAAAGGCAGAAGTACCTGTATTAGAGTCAATAAATCTCTAATAATTTTGTACTATTGTGATGGGATTGTGGAGGGAGAATGACTTTGCTCTTTTGGCCTAAAGCATATTCAGCCTGATTAGAAAAGCAGAATCTCGACAGGCACACTAGGACATGACCAGCCCCCATCCAGCTCATATTATGTCACCAATATTGCCTGAAAGAAGAACCTTAGGGAAAAGTATAAAAATGTAGTAGGAATTTCTCATTATTTCCCAGGTGCTGTGTCCCAGGCTTCATCATTTGTGTCTTTGGGATTTCCTGGCCTCTTGTGGTATCCATAATAGAATTTTAATCCATGAATTTGGCTAATCACCCTGTGAGTATATTCAAATGACCACAATTAATTGCAGCTGGACAATTAATCATATAAAGAAATGTCCATTTTTGGGGGGTATTTTATCCTTGACTTTTTTAAAATTTTTTTTTAGGTATATCTCAGTTCTGATTCAAATGAAGACTTACTGCCCATTCTCCTACAAGCCATATTTCATACCCTTTCAAGATATTTTTCTCCTCTCCTTATAGGGTCTGTATGATTCTGGGTCTGTTCTATTCTGGATCCAGATATCAAGAGAAAATGGAGTTGTGTCAGAAAGGCACAGCAGGTAAACTACTTTTGGGAAAAGTGAAGGTGGGGATATGTCTTATATTCACCACAAATACTTTTTAACACTTCAAAGGTTGTGTTGTTTTTCAGAAACTCACCAGCTGACAGCCCTAAAAACTGCTTCCATGTGAAGCAAATTAAAAGAGCACAGTTCATGCTATGGTAGAGAGAATCTGTGCAGAAATCTCAGGTTAACTGTAAATTTGAAGAGGTAGAACTGAAATTTATTGTATAATGAACATACATGACAATAAACCTTGTCTGTTTCCTAAAAAATCAAAATATTTTCCTTCCTGAAATATTTCAGTGCAGTGTTGCCCCAATGTGCAGATTCACAATGAATGAAATTCAAATTATTTATTTTGCTAATTAATAAAATATCCTCTTCAAAATGCTGGCTATCCAAAATAGAGCCCATATTCTTCATCTTAATCATCTTGAAGTATGTTTCCCGTGTCATTGCAGTATTCATTCTTGTTAATACATTTTTATTTGGAATTTCCCCAAGCTTTGGCCTATCATTTAATTATTAGTTGAATATACAGTTATTCATTAATATTTATATTAAATAAACTACACATACCATTTAAAAGATTAGTCAAACAAATGGCGAAATTTCTGATAAATGTTGTGATTTCATGATCAGTGTCAGAGCAGTTTATTTAGGTGTGGGATTGCTTTTTTAAAATTAATTTTTTTTTGGCATGGAAGTGTCTACATGGTTTCAGGAAAATTTAATTATTAAAATCTATAAGATATTATTTGATATTTAAATTTTCTATCTGTTTTCTGCTCATTAAAACCAGTGATAGGTTTCTATGCATCCATAAATTATTTAGATGCCCCAACTCAGAGAATTTTCTTGTTTCTGTTCAGAATAAGGGAGTTCAGGAGCAGTAGCTCCCAGATAGACCCAGGAAAGTGGAGTTCAACAAAACGTGCCAGAGGGAAGAAAAAAATCAAGAAAAATTCTCAGTTGTTGGCCTCTTCTAAGGGGTAAATGTTGAGCGAGGCAAATATTTAAAAGAAATTATTTTGGATGAAGATCAGGGAGGAGGACTGTGGGCAGCTAAGGCCTGGCAGTCTGAAGATTTTGGGAGGTAACAGAAAGATAGAGTCACCCCCTTCCTCTATAGTGTATGGTAATTGCCCCGTAATTGGCCAATAGCACCTAGCTGTGATGAAAGCAGATGGGAGTGACACAGTGAACCTAGGTTATAAAGTGTCAAATTCTTCACCAATAAACACCATTTTTGCCATCCATCACATTGGTGTTGTGTGCAAATGGACCGAGTGGCCAGGGATTGGTCACCGTGCCACTCCTGAACCAGGTCCTCTGCCTCGCTGAAGGCAGCAGAGGACTGTATAGGAAAAGAGAAGAAAGAGCTTCTAGGGGCTAGAACAATGAAGGAATGAACATTTTAGTTTAAGACACACATTGTGAATTTAACATTGTGTTGAAAAATTGGAAGAGGACAGTCCAGCCTAGCAGCAGGGTAGAAGGGGCTGAGGACTCTGACAATTTCAAATTCTCAGATACTGTGAGAAGCAACATCTCTGCTCTGCTGTGGAATAAGAATTGGTATGAGGTCTCACAGGGGAGCTCATCCATCTTATTTCTCAAACCAGCACAGGTCAAAGGCCATACACTCTTAACATTAAAGGAGTTTTTTTATGCTTTAGGAATAATGAAGTGAAATCCCATCACTAATAGGAATAAATGAAGCTGAAATAATATTGGGTACCAGTGCTCTATGAGTGTGACTTCAGGGGACAGTTTTCATGCATATTGCTTGCTGGTTATTGAACTCAGCTTTTCTGATATGAAATAGGCCAACACAGAGTTAACCCTGCACAAAAATGATAAACAAGTTTGAAATGGTATTTCAAAAATACACTTTTAAAATACAAAGGGCTTTCTTAAAAAAAAGAAACAAAAGAGTGATTTCACAAGATTCTGAAATAAAAAGGCAAGAAAGGGTTTGAATTTGTTTTCAGAATTGCTGGTAGAGACAGTTTAGCTTTCTAGACAGATTTGCAAAAATACCAGGAATGAGCTGAAATAATGGTCTGAAATTTTAAACATTCTTCATTCTCACTGTAAATTCTTACATAAAATTAAACTTTTGATTAAAATTGATTTGTGGGGGAAAGAGATGATTTTTGGTTTTTTAATGTAATAGATCTTGAAGTGCTTTTTTTGTGGTGTTGTCACATTTTGTTAATCCAAATTTGTGTTTGTTTTGGTCATGTTTTATTTGTGGAATCCATAGTGATAGGATGATACAGAGACTTTTAAACTAATTTTCCTCAAAGAACAGCTTACTAGCAAAAAGTAACTTGAAATCTAAACAGTTCTAGTTATGAAACAGGAACTTTTAACTTGGTTGGGACTGCTGCTCATTTTTTCACTCTACCTTTTGAATAAGATGTATAAATATGAACCTTCACTAACTTAATGTACTTTTTTAATTAGCAGGGTATGATTCTTCACTGTATTTGATATAATCTATTTCATTATATTTCCCTCTCTGTATTTCTCCTCAGATTCAGAGTTGATGAGACAGCTTCTATGAGTTACAGAACATGGTCTAGAAAGGGTTGCAGTAGTTTTGTGTGAAGTATTTAATATTTTTTTTCTTATGACCCAACTGTTCAGCCTGTCTGTATATTTTCAGCTCAATAAAAAACTAAGAACTCTGTTGTTTTGGATGTATGGCTGAATACAAGTTCACGGTCTGACATAATTGAGAGGAGTGGTTACAAGTTTTCTGATTTAAGATACTTTGTATGACATTGATCATTGCCATGAAGTTGGTAACAGTAACATGAAAAAGACAGCAGTAAATAAATGACTGTCAAGGGTAACTGTATTTTTCTTTTTGTAATAAATACAGTCTCAGAAAAAGTAATGCTAGAAAAAGTTATTGAGCCCTCATTGGCAGGATAGCATATTTAATAATTCTGTCTTGTCTAATTAGGAGCACAATATCAAATGAACAGCTAGATGTGAAACTAGCTATAAATATTATGAGGTTGGGGAGCTTGAGAACAAATAGAGAAATGTCTTGTAAATGTTTTTGTAAATAACTTCAATCATGCATAAAAGGAAACTTTATTTCAAAAGTGAAAAATCTCTACTATTTGAATCTGGTCAAATCTGTACTATTCAGATTCCCTGTAGGTTTTCTAGGCTCCAGTAATCCCATAAATATGTTAATAAGAAAACTATTGACTGTTTTAACACCTTTCTGTTCTCAGCTGATCCAGATCCAGCTTTTAGGACAAACAGATCTTCAGTTGTGATGTGTGTGTGTCTTAAATAACAAGCAGTTGCCCAGCATGTTTTCTTTCCAAAGAAATGTGCATATTAAAAGTGTATGAGGAGTCAACACAGATCTTCATTTTGTTCAAGTCAGTGTTCAAGAATCTGGTAAAAGGACTGGAAACCTTCATTTATTTTCTGTCTCCTTCATCTTGGGTTGTGAGATTCAATGTTTTAATTATATTTTTCCAAAGAAATACATCTCAGCACATTTAAAATATCAAAATAGCGGATATATCTTTCAGTATACTCTGATAAGTCCTATGCTGCCATTGTTCCTGTTCAGTTTTGTTGAGCAAGATTCTTGAGATAGTCTCTAAGTTGTCAGTGTAGCTTGAGAAAGTTTAATTTAGTTGTTTACAGAAATAACAGTGATCTGTGGTGTCTGCTTATGTTTCCATATGTCTCCTCTGTCTTGGACAGGTGTTAGAGATCTAGATTCTGATGTACTGGGGTGGATTGTACTCTAAATTGTGTGGCAAATGTATATAGACCCTATGTAGACCTAAAAAGATACAGACATCTGCAGACAGTATGCCAACATAGGTTTAAAGAAAAGGCAATGGTGCACCACACATTCCTGGCCAGTGAGTACAGAACATGGAATGACTTATTTAGATTTAAAGTGCTTAATTTTAGAAGCTAAGGTAGAGTGTAATGAATACTATTAATCTGGGAAAATGTAAGGAAATCATGTAAGCTATAGCTACAACCAAGATCATAGCAGCTTGGAATGAAAGAATAAATGCTCTCTTTGCAATTGTTATTCTGCAATGACGAGGTGGCTCCCAGCATGGGAGCTTGGGTGGTAGAGAATATGTGTTTACATCAAACTCTTTTCTGTATTTCATACACTTAAAATGGATTTCTTTGCTATACATAGCACTTATGATCTTATATTACAAATCCTTACAAAACTATTGTGTTACAGACATCAAAATGAGGTCTCACCCCAGAGAGTCACGGGAATATTTCATATTTGTGTTCCTGCTTCAAAAAACAGACAGAACCTGAAGAAAACTCTGGACATGTGAAAGAAGAAACTCCCTCACAGAGATTCTATGGCCCCCAACAGACTATGTAGCCTTAATTGTTCAATAAGAAGTAAAAAGAGAAAATAAACTTCCAACATTGAATAAAATATAAGAAATACCAATTCACATGTGGAAGAACTCTGGGAAATAAGAAAACCAGCAGAATACATATTTGTGACAGGTAGGATGTGAGTCATCTTAGGATGGTCACAACAATTCTGTTCTTATTTGACTCTCCCCACCCATTGTGTCTGGAGGGAAGATGAATAGCAGAGCATTTCTGTAATTACAGACAGACCTAGGAGATTTGACTGTCACTCCTGTTCAGCTCTATTCTCTCCTATAGCTGGTGAAGTCATGGAAAAGTCACTAATGTCTGGATTCTTCATGTTAACTTTAGGCTCTAATGGAAGATTAGATTGTTAATGGAGAAAAAATCCAAAGACTTCCACTGGGTCAGGGATATTCAGATGGGCTGAACTGACTATTGGGTGTAAATATTCCTGTCTTCTTCAACTGAGACAAATGCCTCAAGGTAGATGTGATGTGTTTGGACTTTGGAGACTTATTTTGGGCTCCTATAAGAATGCTGTGAGTATACTTTTATAAATTTTTGGCTATGACATTATATATCTTAACTGTAAAGTGATCCCATACATGGTGATACTCTTCCTTACAGGGTGCCTTAAAGGGGGTTTAATTTTATCTGGCACACCAGGACACAAATAGAAGTTTTCTGATATTGCTTTCCTTCACATTTGCTTAACTTTCTCCACCACACACAG
The DNA here is from genome assembly GCF_001522545.3 of Parus major. Classification (NCBI taxonomy): domain Eukaryota; kingdom Metazoa; phylum Chordata; class Aves; order Passeriformes; family Paridae; genus Parus; species Parus major. The sequence continues at coordinate 95,836,184 of NC_031770.1, forward strand.
AGACACTTTTATTTGACCTTACACTGCAGGCCAACCTGTGTCTGAATATTTTGACTTGTTGAACAGCCAGCATTTGTAGCCAGGGCCTTGTATAACCTTTAAGACCACAGATGTTTTCAGCTGGATAGGACTCAAAATTTTCTTTTGCCAGTTTTTAAGGTTTTCTGTCCAAACATCTACTTTGTTTATGCACCAGTATCATCAATAAGACTGGCATGGCCCTGGAAATATATTGCCTAACTAACACAGGAGAGTTAATAGAGGAGAGCTAAAACATGCATAGAACACTTCTGCAAAGCCTAGCTATTAGGAGTCTGTACTTCTGTTTACACAGTTGCAATTGGGGAACAATTGCACTAAATTTAAGAGTTATGTAGAATACAAATCGTATTAATTGAGAAAAGAAACAGGCTCTTTACTTCCTCTGGCCTTTCATAGTCTCATTATAGCTTTAACATACAAATCTGGGGTTAGGGCCACAAGGGTTCTGCTGCCACTAAACTTTTCCTGTCAAAATCACAAGTGGCAGAAGGTTTTTCTTGAAATCTAATGAGGTTGCAAACACTACCAAAGATGGCTATTACTTAGAGAAAGATATTTTAAATTATTTAAAAAACAGAACAAAACAAAGCCAAAAACCAGCAAACTCAGTCTGCTCACTTAGAGAATCTGCAAATACTCTAGATAGAATCGGTAACAGGATAGCTACTGGGCCTCCTATTAAGCTGCACATCTTCAGGTAACTGCAGAAATAAATATGTTTAAAAGACATCTTACTATGAAAAGACCCAGAACAATAAATCCCACAAAGCTGGTAGGGCATTTGGGTGTTAGTCATATCCTTACTGTGTGTTTTTTTCTAGTTTTAAAGCTGAGACTTCAAATTGTTTGTGCTCTACTGACAATCTGATTTTAGATGAGGAAAACTGAGAAAGATGGAATGACAGAGTGATCTAGCCCTAGTAGAAAACTATGAAAAGACTGGTGCTAGTTTTGAAGCTAATTTATGAGGTCTGCACAATAAATAGTTTCTTTGAGGTCTAGAGTTTAACATGGGGCTTTGCCACAGAATTATCTCTCTTATACATGCTGAGAAATCCCTCGGCCCACTGAAGTTGATAGTTATAATCCAAGGAGACTACACTCTATTTCCTATCCCTGAAAGCCTCAACACTGTTTCCCAGGGGGACCACAACATGAGCAGACCTGGGCCCATGAATAAGGTATGTTCTCACTCTCTTAGTGTCGGCATCTTTCAAAGGTCTGTTTGCAATTTGTGTGCCAGCTCATGTTATAAAAGGTCAGACTGCACTAGTGTTTCTCCAGTATGCCAACCCTTTCTCTCCCAACAATTTTCTATATCTGGCAATAGCTATAACTCTTTGTTTGCTGTTTTGTAGGCCTTTATTTTTTTAGTTAGTCCTTATTCTGTTAAAGTCCTAAGATTAAATTATAGCCATTTACAACAGCACAGTCTTGCTCAGTGAAATGCATACACTACTCCTGTGATTAAAGCAGGAGTGAATTTTAATACCATCTTACTTAGCTGGAAAGGGAACAGGATACATCTGCAATACTGACATGTCAAACAAAAATTACAAGCTGTAAGCTTGGAAAAATCTCCATCTACTTGGCCTCTCTATACAAAAATCATATTATTTCTCCAGGTCCTTCACCCATTCCCTTCTCTTTCAGAAAAACTGGATAGTAGGAGGCAAACGAAAAGGAAAACTAACACTTTTCCATCTCTGCCTAGAATCAGTCAGAAAGTGAGAGCTCGTCCTATCCTTACTGTTGTTTTTCTGTCTGCCTCAATATCCTTGGTTAACTTTTGGGGAAGATGAAATTGCAGCAAACTCAGAGAAATGAGAAGCTGGAATTACATCTAAAGTTTTTATTTAAATATTTCAGAAGAGTTACCAAGCAATCTAGATCAACAAAACACCAAGCAACCACTGAATATGTTCTAGTATAGACTGAGATTTTCAATTAAATGTGTATCTAATGTGCATCTAATCAAGTAAGTCAATCAGCATTACTTGATATAGTTCATTACATTAATCAGGCTGTAGATATGAACTAGCATTCTTCTAAAATTAGAAATTAAACCAATTGCTATCATTTTAAAATCTCTATTTGAAATAAATGCAAGGTTTTCAATGGTAGTCCCCCATCATCAAAATAGCAATTAAAGCATGTAAGTCAAATTTTAAAGACCCAAAATGGCAGAACTGTAAAAAAATGTGCGGTCCTAATTCTCCAGTTCTGTATTTTCTAATGGGATCTGGGCAAGTCAAATAAGAGCTCCAGTCTGTTCCATATGAAAAATAATTCTGTTAAACAAAAATCCAAAACAAAAAAAACCAGGCTTGATATTCTGTATGACAAAACATTCCACGTGCCACTTGTTATATGGAGATATAGGCAGTTTGAGATCTTCCAAAAGTGCAACTAAATTGTCCCTGTCATTCCATGGTTTCCATAAAATTTATTGAGCTGTGGTATAACATACAGCATATAACACACAAGTCTGCCCAAACTCAAACTGTCACCACTCTGATGTTCCCCATTTTTGGAAAAGAATGGGAGTGCATCTTTTCAAATTCAACTGCTCAATGTCTTGGGTGTTTCTTTCAAGCATCCTGTGGTACAAAAAATCTTCTAAATGGGAGGAATACCATTTCTAACACAGTCAGCATTCATCCACTGGCACCAATTCACATTGCTTAGGGAAAGTCTGTCCTAAAGTAGACACCACATACCTCAGCACCTGTCTGTAAGTTCCTTCTGGGCTCTATGTTTCAGCATTTTGGCCCTTAAATTATGACATTCTGCAGTATTTTTCAGTTTAGTCCATCTCAAATAACATGAAAATGATGTTGCAGAGCACATGTCTCTATAGCATGAAGCTGAATGTATGAATTGTATGTCTGGATTTGAATTGGTGCAAAGCCTGCTGGCACACTCCTGGAGAGCTACAGTCAGGAGGAGACAGCCCTGCCTGAGTCTCTGCCATACACTTTATTGGAAATGTGTTTAATTGTGTTTTATTGTCTTTTAGAAAATAGATCTCTCCTATCTTAATAATCAATTTAAATATTTGACTTGTATTCAGAGAAGAGGACTAGGTTTTTGGAAAAGGATGCTAAGTTTTATAGCCTTGTATACCTTTAAATACTTTCATAAATGTGCAAATACATACATGAATAACTTTAAAATCAAATATTGTCAAAATTATCCTGTACTTTACCTTAAATATAATTGATTTTTGCCACTGTTAGTTGGATCCTCAGCATCCATTATTTATATCCACATCCTTTCAATTTTCTTTGGTGAGAACAAATTAGAGAAAAATACTCAGGGCAGTATTCAGTCGTAGACTGTCTTCTTTCTAAGCTTTAGCAGACACAATAGGTAAACTGATTTAGGTTAATTTTAAATACATTTAAAAATAATCCAAAAGTGAATTTAATTTTTATAAACAGGATTGAAATCTTAACCTTTTCAAAATTCTCCTTTGATAGATTTAGAGTTTTGCTTTTTGTTTGTTTGTTTGCTTTAGCTTGTTCATGTTTAAATAGTTATATATTATTTAAAATTTAGGAATTTTGTGCAGGCTAACATTTTTTTCTACCAGAGAAATATTTTCTTAGTGCTACAAAAGCGATTCTGCTCTACACAACTTGCCACACATCACACTCTAATTTAACTGAAACAAAAAAGAAAAGATTAAATTTAGGATGCTAGACTACAAAAGTACTTCTATCACTTTTTCTCAACTGTGATAGTTGTTTAATTCAACAGGTTGGACTGAGTGGAAAATTATTTACCTCTAACTAGTTAGAGACTTCAAAAAGTTGGTTATTTCATAATGTCACAGACCAAGGTCTTTTGAGGTCAGATTATAAAAAAACCCCAAAACACTGGTGAAATACAGTGCAGTACTCTTCCACTCTGAAGCAGATTTTTTTCCCCCACAAAACACAGAGTATCTGTTTATCAGGAGGAGAATAGCAGCTGTTACTTTAAATTTATAGTATTTGTATGCGAAATTGAGAGGAAGACTTTTGAATTTTTATACCAAGATTCTCCATAAAACGATGGAATATGGGTGATTTCACAGTACTTACTCCATCTGTTAGTTACATCATGTAAAACCTTGTTTAGCATCTTCCTGAATGTGTGATGAAGTTGCTTCTGTAGCCCACTGTAACAGTGATTATCAACACTAAGGAGTAATTCCTGGTAAACCACTTAATAAAATAAAAAAGGATTGATATACATTTTACATATCTGTACTTGATATTTCAGATTTATGGTGAAAGAAAGTAAAACTAAAAAGTCTTTCTCTGAAACTTACTTTGTTTGCCTAACTATTTAGAAGGAGAGTTTTCCAAATACGTTTTCTTTCCAAGCAGGGAATTTTTTCCCCATCCGTCAGCAGTAAATTTGATTTTCTGTTATTTTGCTTGGACCTTTCATAAACACTGAACCATGCCTAAGTTCCTGCTACACTGGGGGGTGGCAAACACAACCTTCTGAAGGGCTGTGTTGCTGGTTGTTTATAGGAATATCTTTTCAATAATATTAGTAGAACTTATTTACTACCTCCCTCAAAGAAAGTAGGATGCCAAAGCAACCTTTCCATGTGAATCAGTAACTCTACTCCTTGATTATGTCCTGCTGCTTTCCCTTCATAAATGCAATTTGCAGTAGGACCTTACCTACATCAAAGACGGTAGCCCATAGATGAGAAATCAGGTTACTGCGACTGGGCAACTTCTGGTAGGATCTGATCAAAGGGCCAAAAAGCTATCAGCTCAGACAGGCACCTCTTTTCCTTTTGTTTGAGTCCGGAAATGAGAGAGCTGATAGCTGTCTTTTGGTCCTAATCGGTGCCACTCTGCTTGACAGGAGATGAAAGGTGCACCAATTATGGCTGGTAATAGCTGACTACTATTTGCACTCATTGCTGTGGTTATCATCACAAATTACATGCTAGTCTTTACCTGAAGCTTAGGGAAATATTTCACTACAGCAAAATTTCAGCTAACATTTCCACTTAGTCTTTTTTTTACGCCAAGAAAACCCTAAAGTAGAAATTCTTCCAAAAGTAAATTCAGAATATTACAACCACGAGAGAGAGCCCAAGAACTCATATAATGCTAACAGCTGGAGAGTCCTTTTAGTACAAAATGTGAAGAATATTCAACCCCTCTACCCTGCCTATTAAAGTTGTGAGTATATGCTTCCCAAATAAAAATCTGCATGTAAGAAGACAACATGGAAATGCAAAGATATAATATCAGTAGCCATGAATTGTAAGCCTATAATTATATCAATTTATTCTGGAGGCAAGAAATCACAGGCTTTTTTATTTCTACCACATTAACATGAGATAAAAAGCTTTTAATAGTAACACGAGTCCAGTAATGTATAATTAGAAATAGAAAGGAAAAGAGAGATTGAGAATCATTGTTTGAGGCAGCAACCCGGCAAAGACTTCCAGCCTACTAAGGCAGTCTGTCAGTCATTACACTCACAACCAGAATGCACAGCAAATAAATAAAGGATGTTTAACTCCTAACATATCAAGAATGTGGAACGTTGAGAAGATTGGAAGATATATAGGGAGAAGGGGAAAAGAGCAGTATTTCTGTAAGTGTACAAGTAACAGGAAAAGATGCATGAGACAGCTTTGAGATATTTCATTTACCAGTGGAACATGACACATTCAGTGATTAGATGCTGTTCTTTTGGAAACAAGGTTCAAAACCAAGGCAAATTCTGATGTCGGAAATCCATCATTCACACACACACATGCACATATATTTATGCTTATCTGTCTACATGGTGTGCTTTTCCCTCAGCCATACCCTCAGGGCATTCTGACACTGAATTTTTCATATTATCAGAGAGAAACTTCCATGTCATTACTGAATTCCACACCTAAATTACTTATTTTTCCTATAAGAACTTGTGTTATTCCCGTCACCAGCAATACTTGTTCTTGAGTTCTTTACCATAAGGACCTGCAGTAGGTTTTTTCCTAAAGAGGCCACATTATATTTGTTTTCAGAACTAGAATATCCTAACATTTTTGAAGGGTATAAATTAAAATTTGGAATAAATTTATTCTTGTGAGGTTTGTTTATGAGGAACAGACAGACCACTTCAGTGAGGGACTGACTGAAATCGGTTTTACCTGGAATAATCATAGGACTATTATGGGAAATAATATAAATTGTTTTGGAACTGTCTGATGTGTACAAAGACGTCACGAATGAAGGAATGAAAGATGTCCACATAAGCAGCTCCCTTGACTCTTGCAAACAGACACACAGAGCTTCATTCATTTCATTAGGGTTCCTGAGCAGGAATCCTGAATAAAGAATGGCTCCTGAGTTTATTAGGACTCCTGAATTCATTAGGATTCCTGAATACAGAGTTCCTGTTTGTGAAGTGTCTGGTCTTAGCCTTGTGAAAAGGTTTCTCTCCAGCATTCAGTGTACCCTGTCCAACCATTAAAGCACACAATTTTTGTACTGAACTACTAATATTAACTGTTACACAGAAAAAACTTGAGCTTGAATGTGTCTTCTTGAACTCTATCATGCTGAATATATTTAAAGATCAGATGTCATTGTATTATTATTCCAAGCATTTTTATACCATATGAAACCTTTAGTACAGAAAATATTCAAGGAAGGCCCTTATTGTAAGACAAAATCCTTTTCCTCGTACTTAATAGTTAGAGGTCCATTTAGACCTGGTTTTGACTACCTGAGGGTCTTCATGAAGTCTGCTGTTTAGTGTGGGTTTAGTTTCATTTTACCTTTTTTCTGGTTTAGATCCAGAGGACTGTAAGTCCTTATTTACATCAGTCAAGCCAGTGTGACTTCTTACAGAGGAAAAAGTCTGAGCACCTGCAAGGATTTAAAGACCTGTGTGCATTTTGTGGGCATTGTGAGATTACTAGGGGATAACTGAAGTTCAGAAACCTTTAGTTTCCTCCTTTTTTAGTGTTAATGTGTCTTTGCTTCTCTACCAGTGTTGCTTTCTTTTTTTTAAATGTGAATTATAGAGAAAGAAAGGGATATTTTTGGTCTTTATTTTTCCCTTGAGATTACACCTTTTCTATATGTGTTCATCTGTAGTTAAAAGGAAAAAATAAAAAATCTGCTTTAGGAGGAAAGGAAAAAGGAGGTAGAAAAGATAATTATTTGGCACTACTAGGTAATTCTTCAACCTCTTTAAATGAATAGTTAGTATGGTAGACTGAATTTATAATTGTTTATAGCTACCATACAGTTTCTTTACCAATAATTTTTCTGTACTTTTAGGCATTTCAGAGACCTACTACAATAAGAAATGTCTTTTTGATTTACTCAATGAAATCAATAAAAATCGTAGTGCATTCCTCAAAGGTGTAAAATCAATGCTCTAATTGCAGCAGCACCAAGGGTACATACAATATTAAAAAGAAACCTTAACTTCATGGCTGTAGCATTGCAAAACTAGTTGTGAAGCATGTGTGACAGATAAACAACTTTTGACAGGAACCCTACTTAATTTTGCTATTGTACTCAGAAGTAGCAATTTCTTTAATGGGGCAGTAAGAGACACTCTGAAGAACAATACACATAATAAAAGCTCACTAATAATTATCCAGGTCCATTAGTTAAGAGTGCAGAAGCTGTTCTATTTTGATGAAGAACACAACTACCAGATTACTGTATTAAATCAACACTTGAAAACAAAGACTCATTTTTTTCTGGTCTTTTTTTACACCAGATCTTTGACATACTACGTTTCTAAAGAAATGTGTCAGAGTTATATATGATATAATATTTCTAATTTTTAACTTGTAAGTTTATTTTTATTAGAGTAATTATGGTTTACATTTCCCATGACACAACCAAAATTAGTTTTATTTAATATTACATTAAAAAAAAAAAAGTTTTTAGCTGGTTCCAAGGGAAGTTTTAGTTGAAATGCTAAATTCACTGTAACGTCTTCTATTTCTGCCCACAGTACTCATCATGTGGCTATCACATACACTGTGTGTCTGGCACTGTTCTCATTGTGATTTGTGAAGAAGCTTTGTCTATATAAACTTCAGTCGGAGAAAAGAAAATTTTCCTAAATTTTAAGTGATTACCTAATAATTGAAGAATTGAATGGTACTTTTTAACTGTAGAGAATAGGATTTTCTAGAAGGTAATGTACAGTGGATGGTGGACAGTCATCTTGATTTTTAAAATTGTTATTGGGCTATCAACTGATCCTTTCTTTTATCAGCTTTTCCCTCCATATTACTTTGGCATGGAACTCATAATTCCCTGAAGTTGCAAAGATCTTCGATAAATGATTCACTGATATTAACCACAAAAAATTTCACTTCTCCTGAAGCATTTTTAATGTCGATCAGAAGTATTAATTGCTGCATTGTGGTCTGTTACTTAACAGTTTCTGTGAATGTGATAAAATATTATTTTACCAAACTTTTATTTTCCTAATTTTTTAAACTCAGAAGTTTTTTCCATTTCATATACAGAAATATATTTGTATGTACACACACAAAAGCATGGATACGCATTTCTGTATATGCATATTGTGTACATACATATACACATATATACACACATATCTATATCTAATCTATATCTAACTATATCTATTTATCTATGTCTATATCTATATCTATATATATCTCATATATATCTATATCTATATATCTATATATCTAATCTATATATCTATATATATGTAGATGGATGGATGTACTAAAGTAGTAGCCAATAAAACAAAAATCATTACTTAAAGTTTGGTCCATTCAGGTTGAATTGTTCTTGACTTTAGGAATACATAAGGGACTTTCTTGAAGATTTCAACAGCCTTGAAACAGTGAAAATGAATTCTAAAACAAGTTGGCTTCCTTATCAGTTTTACTGCACTTATTGCAAAATCAGTGAAACTGGGGAAAATATGCCGCTGAGAGATTTGCAGTGGAGAAAAGTCACCTGTCAGTGACTGACACCTGTCAGCTGTTGCAAAGTTTTACTCTTCCACTTTCTCTGTTGTTATCTTTTATTAATGAATTTGGCACAACTTTGCTATAGGAAGGAGCAGAGGTTACTTATCAGTTCCACTATAACTTGCTTTTTTATATTCATTGATGGAACAGATCCATAGAAACAATCTCTTGAATTATTTTCTCATTAGTGGGTACAGGCACAAAGAACTGGTTTTGATTTATGTTATGTTGAGGTGTATCTTGCAGGACAGCCAGTGTTCACTCAGTATGTTTTCAGGACATTTACAAACATTTTTTGTGAAGCTTTTAGCAGAATTGACAAGGTGAGAAGAAATAATAAGAAATCCACCTCAAAGCCTTCCCTCCTGGACAACTGCAGTTGTATACTTATGCAGATGCCATTGGGACTTGTGAAAAACTATTCTAATAAAGGAACTTGAAACTGAGTAATTCTACCAGAGAAGTAGATATAGTTTTATTTCTGGGGGCCATGTAGTGATTAATGCTGTCATTTGTGCTGGCTGATTGATTTTGACTTATTTTCAAACTACTGAAACTTACAGTCTCACTGCCCCAAATGCTTTCATTGCCCTTTTAAAAATGTGGTGTCTGCTCCATCAGGTTTAACTCAGACTACTACTCAAATAGTCTTCCCAGACTTCATATAGTCAACAGGCAGGTACTTCCACAAGGAGTCAAAGCAGTCTGAAAGGAAAAGCTGTGTGAGGAAAAAGCCCATCTATATAGAGGGTAAGGAGTTAGATGTGGAAAGATAATATATAAAGTGGAACACATAGGTTCAAAATATTTCATAGGTTCACTTTTAAGGTTTAAGAACTACTGTTCCAGTGTTACCTCTATGTGTCTCTTCTGTTTTTTGATCAGATAACTTCTGAATAACATCAGAAGTAATTGTAGGTATTCTGCTTTCTGAGTCAGTCCTAAACAGATTTCTAAGGCTATTTATACCAATTATTGGGTCTGCTGAGGAAAAGGTGATGCTCAAAAATAGCCAGCCTATTTTTCTTTAAGTCCATCTACCATGTCATGCTGTAGTAAGTGTCAGGATTGTGTCATTACTCACATGAGATTCAATCTGGCAACATGGTCACGCTGCACTAAAGTATCTCCTACCCTGGGCAGGGCAGTGGGCAACCTCTGCTTATGGGTTCCTCTCCACAGTGTGCAGTGTCACAGCCTGAAGGAGATGCTTTGAAGGTGCCCCTAAAATCTGCTCAAGTGTTGCTTGTAATTCGAAAGCAGAAATTAAAATCAACAGCAGCACTTCACATGTGAAATCACCACTGGCTTCTTCTCTGTAAAGGTGAAAAAGTGCACCCAGGGTCTGATGTAACCCTTTCAGCCAGCAGCAGAATTGACCAGAACTTTTGCCTCCCCTTGGATCACTTGAGGTGAAGCACCTACTGTCCCCTGAGGGTACATTTGTCTCCACTGACTAGAGAAACCTACCTCACAGTAATAGAAGAGAAAAACAAACACAGTTCTGTGGTTTGACTTAACAAGGTGAGGATGCTACTAATTCCAGCTAAGATCTAAATTTAGGTGCAGATATGACAGTAGTGGGTAAGTACAGACATACAGGTAAAAGACTAGGGCCAAGCCACAGCATAATGTGTCCTGTAAGCATGACCTTTGGCATTTAGAGTTCAAATTATGTGGGCTAATTTGTATCTTCGTTCCTGGTTGCCCTGTTAACATTCTCACTAACATTTTGACCATGTAGAGTGAATATTGTTCGAAATACACTGCTGAAAACCAGTGTATTTTCTTCAGTCACCAGTATCAGTCTGTGTTTTATATTTGGGATGGAAACTGTGTTGGTAATAAAAAGATGTTCTGCTGACTGCTGAGCAGTACTAACACCGGGTCAAGGATTTTTCCACTCCTGTCCCCACCCCACCAGTGAGAAGACTGGGGGTTCCCAAAATGTGGGAAGGGGACAAAGCCAGGACAGCTGACCACAACTGACCCATGGGATACCCCATAAAGCTCATATGCTCTGCATAAAAAACTGGGGGACTAGTTGGGGTGTGGGGAACCACTGCTCAGGGACTGGACAGGACTTTGTTGGTAGTGAGCAACAGTTTTCATTTACATGCTATGGTCTTTCTCAAGTTTCAATTTTCTCTGCTATTTTTATTTCACTTTAATTTATTATCATTGCTATTACTATGGTATTTATTAGTAGTAGTAGTAGTAGCAGTAGTAGTAGTATTTTTATTTCAATTGTTAGACTGTTTTATCTCAACTCATGAGGTTTTTCACTTTTACCATTTCGATTCTTTTCCCCATCCAACTAGGTGGGGTGAGTGGGGGCTGTGTGAAGCTTGGCTACCAGCTGGGGTTAAATCACAACACCAAACACTGAAAGTCGCAAGCATGAATCCTTCCCATCCCAGATATTCCATCTTTGCTTCTTTCTCTGAGTTTTCTTCTGTTTTCAGTTTTTTTTTAACTCATGAGCATGAAGTGCTTCTTCCTCCTTGGTAAATTGCATTGGGTTTTCATGAGAAGGTTTTGATAGCATGGTGGCTACAGGGGTGGCTTCTCTTAGAAGCTTCCAGTAGCTTCCCCCTGTGCCCAACAGAACTAATCCCAGCCAGCTCCAAGCCAAGCAAAAACCAAGACCATCAGCAACTAGTAACACATCTGGGATAATTTAGTTAAAAAGGGGGAAAAAACCCTGTGCAACAGGAGCTGAGAGAGAAATGAAAACATATGAGTGAAACAGTCCTGTGGACACCAAGGTGGGTGCAGAATGAGGAGGTGCTCCAGGCACTGGGCAGGGATTCCCCTGCAGCCCATGGTGAGCTCATGGTGAGGCAGCTGTGCCCCTGCAGCCCCTGGGGACCTGTGGTGGGGCAGAGATCCACCTGTAGCCCAGAGAGGATCCCACACCAGAGCAGGTAGATGCCCAAAGGGAGCTGTGATCCTGTGGGAAGCCTGCACTGGAGCAGGATCCTGGTAAGACCTGTGGCCCCAAGGAGAGAGGAACCCATGCTGAAGCAGTTTGCTAGCAGGACTTGTGGGGGGTCTCATGCTGGAGCAGCTGTTCCTGAAGGACTGCACCCCATCTGAGGGACCCATGCTGGAGTAGGGAACGAGTGTGGGGAGTCCTCCTCCTCCTGAGGAGGAAGGAGCAGCAGAGGCATTGCGTGAGGAAGGTAGAGAAAATAGGGAGTGAAGTTTATTCCAGGAAGAAGGGAGGGATGGGGGAAGTTCTTTTAAAATTTGGTTTTACTTCCCATTGGCCTACTCTGATTTCATTGGTTATAAATTAAACTGATTTCCCCAACTCAAGTCTATTTTGCTCATGATGGTCACTGGTAAGTGATCTCCCCCTGCCCTAATCTTAACCTAGGTTTTGTTGTATTTCCTCCCTTCTTCCCAGCTGAGGAGAGGAATAACAGAGAGGCTTTGGTGGGCAGCTGGCACCCAGCCAGGGTCAGCACACCGCAGAAGTGCACACAGAGAAAGCACTGACTAAAATGACCAAACGCTTGTCAGTGTTCTGTTCTGTCATGACAAAGTCCACAGACTAAAACCAGACATGTTCCATACATACATAATTTCAAGAGCATTTTTGCCACACTTGTCTGTGCCACCATCTTTATGCCACCATCTTTTGTGCTTTGTTATAGATTGAAACTAGATTTAGAGATTGAGGTAGAGGTCTTAAATGTAAAACTTAGAAGTGAATTCCAGAATTCACTTCTGAATCACTCTGAAATCCAAACTGTACTGAACACATACTTCATTAATTACATTGGTCACAGAACAACTTATATATAAGCTGCTGCTAAATAACCTGAAAGGTTTTCAAAGAGGAATAAAGTCACTTGTTAGGCTAGCTGATACAGTTGTAAAAAGTGAACATGTCTCAAGCACATAAGTAATCTTTTGTGTAGACATTCTAATCTTTTGTGTAGACATTCTTGAAGCAGATGGAGAAGGGGTGTATGTTGATTTAGCTTTGGCTGTTTTGACTGCTGTGGTTTAAATAAACCAGCCTCAAAATTACTTAATGTGGTATTAGCTGGGATACAGAGAAGGCTTGAGTGAGAGAACATTACAGCTCCATGTAGCTACAGCCACTTCCATTTAAAATCCCCCAAAACCACCTGCAGTCAGAGCAGCACTGTTAAAGAACTTTAAGAGATCTTGTAATTCAATCTTGTGCCTAAGAGTCATTCTATTTATGAAATCAAATTATGATCTCTACAGGGTCATACCAAACAAATCTGGAGAAGAGACACTGAAAGCTCTGGGGTGACCTAATTGTGGCTTTTCAGTACTTAAATAGAGATTATAAAAAAGATGAAGAGTGACTTTTTACATGGGCAGCTAGTGATAGGCCAAGTGGGATCAATTTTAAACTTAAAGAGGGGAAATTTGTATCAGATAAAGAAGATTTCACTCAGAGGGTTGTGAGACTGTCCAGAGAAGTTGTGGATGCCCCATCCCTCTAAGTATTCAAGATACAGGTTGAATGGGGTTCTGACCAGGCTGGTCTAGTGGAAGGCTCAGAAAAATAGGAAAAAAAGAATCATTTTTTTATTAGATCTGTGTGTTTAACACACTGCAGTTATATCCCATGTAGGGAGCTAAGAGCTGGCCAGGACTCAGCAAAATGCTCTTTCCAGTTCCATAGGCAGCAGACTTACAGCCAGCACTGACACCTGCACAAAGCTAAAAGTACACAACCTCCCTCAGATTTTGCAAAAAATGCACTTGTCCAGCAAAACCAGCTCAACAACAAATCAGAAATGTAGAAAATATGAGCTTTGTCTGTTTCCCAAATTACATTATTTTTCTGGAGATTTACATCCAAGAATGTTGGTAATGCTGAAAAAGGTTTTTTTGTTGAATCAAATTCACTTGAAAGTCTGCATGTTTTATTAACCTTATACACTTTATTTATGCCCAAAATCCCTCAATCACATTTATCTTTAGAGGGATTTTTATCCTTTGAAGATCATTGTCTATGTAGATATCTCATTGTGCATTGTCTAGAAATGGTTAGAGAAGTCTCTTTCATGTCCAAAGTTAGCAATTTGTAAAGGAATTATGTCTTCTGAATACTTTAACACCATTAGGTGTCTGTAGTATATCTGATCTCAGTGTTTCAAAAGCAGCAGAAATATGCAGGAGGCCACATCTGTGACTAGCAAAAGACATTGAGGGAAAGACATGAGCCTTTTGGACATTTTCTTGGAGGGAGGTGTGATTCAGAATTTCCAGTATCTACCTCCTATTTGTTTTAGAAACTTTAATCCCATGGATGACAATAGTTCATATCTTAATTCTGTTTTCTGTAAAAATTAAAGCAAATTTGTATTTTCTATAAAAATAGAGCTACTGTTAATTCACACTGCATTGGACCTCCAAGACTGAAGGAAAGACTGGAAACACAGCTCTCCTAAAAAGTGTGTATGCAGTATGAACAGGTTTCAGAGAAGAAGAAAGGAGATAAAGCAGTCTTAATCATACACTTAAGAAAGAAATTCAGTAATTACTAGGGTAACAACAAAATATAGCATTTTTTTTCCTGAAAATTAATAGCAATGAGACATTTACTAAAGCTAAAAAAGTAGAAAATTCATGGCTGATAAATGGAGTGTCTGTTTTTTTGTACAAACATGTAATTAAGTGGTGAATTCTCTGTGATGGAAAGTTCATTAGCAAGGATTTCAGAACTATCCAAATTAATCATGAGTCTGATCAACATTTTGTATGATATATTAAATTTTGGGGTTTTTTTCCAGGCTCTAGATTGATGACCAAGCTGCAGAGAATTTGGAAATATGTAATTTTGGAGCCTTTTTGCATCTCCTAAGTAAGACTTCTCTGGAGTATTTGTACTCGATCACTGGAGTTGAGAAGTTGCAATATGTGACTAAATTTCATCAGTCTATAAATACAAAGTAAAAAAAATTACACAACAGGAAAAGAAATCAAAGTATGGGAGGAATTAATACCACACTTGTCTGCTAGAGACCAAACCTTTGAAGACATAGGAATTCTCCTTTTAGTGCAGAGATTAGGTTTAAACATTCAGCAAACCTGAAATACTTGACAGCAACCTGCAAAATTAATTGCCTTGTAGAAAAGACTTATTGAGTTCAACTCAATAAAAAAAAAAATGTTTGCAGTAGGTCAGATACCTTTTCTCTGCCATCAGTATATTTGAAGCTACCCTTGAGATTTTAATGATTTTTCTGGTTTTATCAGAAGATTTTTTAAGAATCATAACTGGATGTATAAACTAAAATGTAAGACTTCATGGATGTCTTCTTATGATCCAAATACAAAACTTTAGTAGTCTTGTCTGAAAACTGGCATTCCTACTGGCTCAAAATGACACAGACACCACCAGTCTTTTTGCACAAAACTTTTTACAGTTAGGATCTAACTTGCAAATGTTCAAAGTTCCTAAAAGCTGTGAACTTAATTCTAAATCAGTGTGGAATAATATAGATATCTTATTGTTATTGTACACAAGTGGGTCACAAATACAGTCAGTACTGTAACTACAGACAAGGGTACTTTTTCAATTAGAGATTAGTTTACATTTGGAGAAAAAAGACTTCATGTCCTTTCCTATATTTTTAATTTCTTTAGTCATAGTTGTCCATGATAATTAAATGTGAAAAATCCCTTTTCACTTGTGTTGAACTCTTAGAAACAATGAATTGCATGGTGTAATAATTCCACAGGCCAATGACATATGGAGAAAACTTGGTATTTTATCTGTGTCTCTCCATTCTGTATTTCTTATCACACCCTTAATTTTTCTTCTATCTTGAGAATGGGAGAAATTCTGGACCTACCTCAACATTTTTAATAACACAATCCTAGTACATGACTGGATTTTTGACTTCTTTCTTCTCTATCCAGAAAAACTAAAGTTAAAAAAATTGGATAATATGAATTTTATAACAGCAGATTCAGCAGGGAATAAAAAAACTACTTGATGTTTTAATTTAAATTATTCAAATTAAGGAAGTGGAGTGTGCCTTGGAATTATATATTCAGCAAAAGTTGGTTTTTTTTCAATATTGAATATTACCAGGATTATCGATGATTTTATGAATCATTAAATATTTCATGTCATGATACTTTTTAAAAAATATTTGTATATATTCAAAAGGGTTTTAAAAGTGTCATTTATTTATTCCTGTGGCTACTAAAAAAACAATTAATGCATAAAGATTTTTCATCACTGTTTACTCCCTTGCAATGATTTCACATTTAGACAATATTGATAGAAGTATATTATAATAATAGTGATATGACTAATTAAGGAATAATATTTTAAAATATTTTTTTCTTTAGAGATTTTCTCTTATGCATGATTATTCTTATTTAACTACATTTTACATTGTGAGATAGAATTTGAGATTTAGTGACAGCAAATGGTGCCAGTTTAGAGCTTTTACATGTGGTTGGCTTAGACTGGAACATTTATAAACCACAATCACCCATGTTGGCCTTCTTAAGGTTTATCAGTATTATGCAGCTGTTGCTTTTCCTGGAGAGAGTGCCAGCAAAACATAATGAGGTTAGAGTGAACTCCAAAAAGCAAAAACTTTCAAAGCAAAATCACAGAGTACTACTGCTGAAACCTCAGTCAATCTTATTGCTTATTTACATAATATTACCCTAAAAATTTTGCCTTAGGATTTTACTTTGAAAAGTTGTCCTCTCTGGGGAGTCTCCACAACACTCCCTGATTGTTTCTCTCCAGAATTCACACCATCCTGATATATTTTAAGATAGCCAAAATATGGGACTGTAGAAGGTTTTTCATCCTAGGCACAGCAGTAAAGATGGCAGAGGTTATGCCAATCCAGGTCTATTTCCTCCTTGCTTAGGTAAGATACTTCTGATTCCTGCTTCTCCACTGAATGTATTGTTCAACAGGTCTGTATTTAACAACAATAAACCAGTTCTACTGAGGTTAGAGCCTAACTTCTGAAAGAACCATCTTCTCAACAGCTAGTTTGAATGAAAGCTGTTTGAATGAGGAGCACACCAGCTCGTTTAGCTCTGCCTTCATGTTGCCATAACATCTGCAAATGACTTGGTTGTACGTCTTTCACCTTTCACCTCAGACACTGATCTTATGAACCTTTGTGCACCTCAGTGCTAAGACCCCTGGAAGTCTAAGATAGGCAATAATTCCCATCCAGCATAATTTATATCTGCATCTTTTCTGAAGCAACAGGAAATTCGGTGCTCTGTTTTGCATACACATATCTGATTTGTTCGAGATAAAAATATTTATTGATTCTAGGAGATGCCAAACTGGAAATTACTCCAGAACAATATAGAGGTTTTTAGTGGTTTTATAGGTTTTTGACTGTTACTTGACTGTTTTATGATTTGAACACTTTTAATTATATGTGTGTATTTCTGCACACACACAGTTTTTGAATTTGTGAGATGGATGGCTGGAGTAAGCCTGAGATGTACTCCTGGAAAAATTTAATCTTATTCCAACACTAGTGGTAACTTCATTCTGTTTATAGCAGTATAAGCAGAAACTATTGGGTTACCTTTTTATTGTTCATTATAAGGACTTGGGATATTTAATAATTGAAGACTATGGTAAATACTTCTCCCTATGCCCAGATCATATTTACTTTTTTTTTTTTTTTCTCAGAAAGCAAGTCTATTTTACAGCAGGGAGCATTTTTCATCTGTGATGTTGTAAATCAGTAAATTAACTGTATCTTTTATGCAATTAAATTTCCATCAGGAAACAGTTTTACTTTTCTAGTCTTTCTGTCATCATATGCTTAATTTAACTTTCACTGGCTTTTATACATCACTTTGCACAGCAAGACAATTCCCTGAAGCTGAAATTTTGCAGGTAACTTTCATATTTTTCACACTTAAACAGTAGTATAGTGGTTTCTGATGCTTTTTTTTTCTATAAAATTTGTTTAATATCTTTTTCTGTAAGGAAGGGATTAGAGAAAACACATTTGAGGAAAAGGAACTGAGAAAATTTCTCAGACAAATTACTCTTATAACAGTAGCTGATGTTTGCTTGTTTGTATGTCTGTACAGTAAGCTCTAGTTTTAGTTTTTATACTCAGCAATATTGATGTTCCACTACTTTTTCATGAAATACAGATCAGTCCCTCCCATCTTTGTTGGGTTCTAGTAGAAAAGTAATTCTGTTACCATTTCATTTCCACCATCAAAAATTTATTGTGAACACCAACAGGAATTGAAATATGATAATTCTTCTGTTTACTTCCAAATAAGAAACCTATTCGTTATCATTAGCTGTCATTTTTTTCAAATGTCTTAGGTTAATTAATACTCCCATGGTACCAAGGTCACCAGCAAAAAATTGACTTCTTAGTTAAATGCAACTTGTTTGAAAAAATATGTCATTTCACATTGATATTAGACAGGTACAATTCCTTATTATATTTTTTTTTCATGTACTATTAGTGAAACAGGCATTAAAATAGAATTCCCATGAATAAGAAAAAAGAAAAATTCTGATTTTATTTCAATTCAACACAATTTAAAGCTATATTTCAAGAATAATGCAGTGCAGTAAAGCACAAAAAGAGAAAGAATTTCTAATCTACATTTGTAATGTATCATTCTATTGTAGACTCTCTTGATTTTTCTTAGAACGAAAGGTCTTATGATTTAACAATTATATGGGGACTTGAACAAAATTAATTGAAAATTGATGCCACAATTCAGTTCTTACAGGGCAAAGTAGAACCTCTGTTCCCTCTGAAGAAGTAGTTTTCTCATATTTGCATTTTTTGATTTGAGGTTTTTCAGTAATTCCTATTCAGTGACAGAATAATCTGTTGTTTTTATTTCCAAGTTCATGGTGTTAATTTCTTTCTCCAGTTCTCTTGCTATCCATGTTGATTTTTTCATAGCTACTATCCTGAAGCCTGAAGTCAAATATTCAGCTAGCTTCTGGTCTGTACCTATAAAGTCTTAATCTCAAATTCACTGGAACTGCTTACTAGTTCAAATTCTCTTGTTTTATTTATGTTGCTAAATAACCTTTTACTGCTTGTTTTCATTTCCTCTGCAAGGTCTAACTCAGCTTGACTGCTGGAAATTCTCACTTTATCCCTTCACTTTTTGGCCTCCCAAGATGTAGCTTTCTTTGCTGGTTAACTCATTTTACCATTTTTCCTAGAATTTCTCCCTATATCAAAATATGATGGGAATAGAAATAAATCAATGCACACCTTGATCCCTTCAGCTAAACTTTAATCATCATATAAACCATGATTTTGAAATAATCTGTGTCCTAGGTTAACAGAGACAACAGTGTCTCCTTCCAATATATTTAGCTGACTTTGCCAACAAAGTCTCTACCATCTTAGTGATGTCCTGTTAAGCTTCCTCCTTCCACACACTGTGAAATTCCTTGTAGAAATAGTTGTATTTATCCTTCAAATGAAACTGAATCAGTTTGTGATTCCATGGGCTAAGGACATTTACCTAATTACTTTCCCCATTCTCATTTAAAATCTCACTCTCCTTTCATTAAAAACCTTTGGTACAGAAAGACATGGAAACTCAGCTGGGATTTTTTCTAACTGGGACAAATTCTATCTGTTAATAAATGGTTGGAATACCTTATTTTCCATTAGTCATATTTAAAAGGTAGAATTATTAAGAGAGTCTGATATTTCCTACAATAAAATTCTGGTTTTTCACAGCTTATAATTTTTTTGTTCATACTGGAATGTAGACTTGAATTTTCCACACCAGGTGTCTGCCTCGGGCTAATCTTCCTCTTTATTGTAGCACTAGAAACAAATCCAGATGAAAGAGTTGGGCAGATTCCTATGGAGTGAAGTCTGGCCCATTTTCATTACAAAAATTTCCCAAGAGCAAAGGGACTGGGTCATTGGTGTTCCTTTGTGGAAAACAGGAGGTTAAGATCTTGAGAAATTTGTAGAAGGACACGAAATTACCAAGTTCCCTTCTCTGTGGCCACTAAATACACATTATATCAATAGAAAAAATATGAGGAACTTTTCATGTTGAATTTCCCAGCATATTCAAGTTAAGAGCTAAATTAAGGTGTAGAAATGTGCTGCTGTAGACTTCAAGTTTTCCAGCTTCTTGGTGGTCAACCTGAATGTCAACAAGCTGCTACATGTCAGATTTTGTGATTATGCTGACACCCTAGTATCAGCAGTACATAGTACTACTAGTAAATAAATAAAAAAAGTATAACAACTTTACAACTAGTAAATAAATAAAAAGCATTCTTGTGCTTTATGTATATAGTTGCAAAAAGTAATTAATTCTATTCCTAATTTTTTGAGAGATTGCTACTTTCTAATACATAGTTAATTGCTTCAATAATTTTATATTTGGAATAGGACACAGGAAGAAAAGGTTACAAGTCAGACTTGGAGTAAAACCAAACATTACATGTGTGGTGGTTAAGTGAAAATCTCCAGTCCAGTCTGCTATTTGAGGCCATGATCCTTTGAGTAATCTTGGTATATAATTCATGATTTGTGTAAAAGAGGGCTGAACTGAATTTGGACCAAATGTTTCTAATTTCCTGGAGCTGCTTTTTTTTTTTTTTTCCTATTTGATTTGCACCCTGAAGAACAGTATTAACCAAAGATTTTATTTTGTGTTTTTACTACTCCTGTTAGTCTTAGTTTTTTAAATTCAGTTCCGTTTTCTTTAAAAGCTGGAGAAGTAAATCCTTTTAGCCATTACTAATTGGATCCGGGTTTAGACTGCAAGTTTTAGGCATGAATGAACAGTGCTTTACATATGTCTACTACATGCAGGGTTACTGACCTGAAGGCACTCTTAAATTTACACAGGTCACTGAAGTCACTAATTTGTAGGGTGCAGTCTTGCTTGCGAAGACTGGTAAAATAAATAGATTCTGCCTGTTACAAAAGTAGGATTTGACTCACTATTCCCTGCAGCATTCCTTGTAATCTCACACAAATGGTGAAAATGCAAATCTCATGTAGATTTGAATAAAATATTCTTTACCAGGCAGAAGTACTCAATTTTTTTCAGGGGGCCTGTGTGAGTACTGTGTAGGGTATTGGATCAGCATCATTTTGTACGACACCTCTGCACACCACAGTGAGGATACAGTCTGTACCTTGGTAAAGAGGAGGAAAAGGAGTATTTTTAGATGGGTTGTGCATTTCAGGGGGCTTCAGGTAAAACTCATCTGTTCATCCAGAATTCATCCAGTTTTAAATGAATCTGTTTTTTTCTGACGTGCATTCCAGGACCCATACAGCAAAGTCCACAAAATCCTAAACTGGAGAGTTTCTGTCTGACTTAAACTGTGATTGACTTCAGTGTAAAGGTGAATTACAGCCATGATAGATGTGACTCATGCAGTTGATATTGATCAACTATTGAAAATCTTGCTGAAAGGTTACATTTACCTATATGAGATGTTTTTCTTTGCCTGGTTAGTGGCCAGTGGCATTTGGGGGACAGCAGCAGCAACTCAATTCATATTTGGAAAACTGTAACAGTAATGTTTAATTCTACATTGATTTTCCAGAAATCTATAGACCACCCTTAACTGAAAAAAACAAGAAATATATTAAACCACACACAAATGTTTTAAAAACATGTTTTAAAAATATTATTAGGTGCTACTCCATTGGAAGGTGTTTCAGCATTAACTTTTTATATACTGGCTTTGGCTGATCTTGGTTGTACTTTTTTTATAGGTTTTGACATTTTAATTTCCTGTTTTATTGTCATTCATTAAGATTTTTGTTTTATTTTGCTAAATTTAAGTTTTTAACTTCTCCCTAAAAAATTGTGTAGTTGTAAGTGAACCACAGGCCTGTTCCATGCATATAATGGGACATTCATGATGAACTCAAAACAAAGGATACACTTTAATCAGGCTCCAGATACTGTTTGTTGTCTGTAAATGCAGCGGTAGAATTGCAGTCTTGTCAGGAATGCAATGTCACTTCTACATCTATGTAATTTCATAAATTTTAAAACAGAGCATTCCCTAGTGTGTATTTAAGCAATTTTTATCTATATATATTGACAGATTATTGTCTGAAAAGTAGACAAGGTTTTCTAAATGGTTATTAATTACCTCCGGTTGCACAGGCCAATAGTCGACCAAGAGGCTACGTTGTTTGTCTGAAAAAATCACAAATTAGTACTGAAAAGGTAAGAAATGTAGACTCTAGGCAGCATGTGATGTGGCTAAAGAAATCCAAGGAGTATGGAAGTGAAGTGTCATCTAGCAATTGTTCTGTCTCAGAGCAAGGAAATCAACTTTTTTTTAAATTTTAAATGCACATATTTTAAATGCCTCCTGTTATGTTGGTTTCAAACATGTCCATCCATTACATAACTGCTATAATAGATATTTTTTATACTTGAAGTTGGAATTTTCCTTGCTTGGAAGGAAAGCAATTTCCAGTCCCAGATTCACTATATGTGAATAACATATTTACCTTATTCACGGTATGTGAATGACATATTTATCACTTTAATATTATATTCTGCCCTCAGTTCTCTCTTTTATGGACCTTTTTTTCCCAATCATTTTTCATTAATCTCAGTATATCCTTTGGCTTTTTTTTGTTGTCTTTGCCTGGAGTTCTCTTCTGCATACTGTTGCATTGAATCCATCTTATACTAACCTCAGCAGTACTAGATGTGGACTCCCTTTCAATACTCCCTAACAGTGACAATCAAGCCTCACAGGTGGCCATATGTATCATTAATGTTCATAGAAAGAAGATTTCCCCCTTTCTGGTACAACATCTCATCTTTCTGAAATCTCTCTGCCCAAAAAATTTTTCTTCCTTTCCTCGTGCATTTGATTTCTCCTTTGCCTGTTTAGTACTATGTGTATTTCTACCCTTTTTTTGGGGCATCTCCATTTTTTCAGGAACATCTTGAATTCCAGTTCTGTCTTTTGAAATGAAATCATTCACAAGTTGTTGTCATTCATGAACTTTCTACATACACCTACATTATTAGTCGAAATATTGAGTAATATCAGGTCAGTCTTGTGAAGGACATTATGTAATATATTCTATCCATTCTCCAACAAGCTATTATCAAGCTTTCTGGTCAAGATTTTACAGCAGCTTTACTCAGACCATATTTTCCCAGCTGCTTTATGTGTGTCATGTGAATCTGACATCAATTACTTTCTCAGATCTTGTTATCCTGTCAAAGAAATTGAATTACATTGACATGAGTTATTCTTGACAAATTCATGTTGCTGCATTTTGTCTTTAGGAGAATACAAATTGATTGTTTAATAATTTGCTTCAGTTATCTTTCTATCAAAGAAAAGCTGACTCTTCTGTAGTTCCCTGTGTCCCTTTTAACTTCCCATGCTTGTTTTCTGACTTTCTAGAACTTGTTCACCTTCTCTCTCATTTCTCCTGCACCTCTCTCAATTTTTCTGCACCTGTAAAGACTTTGACTAACTCTATATGTACTTTGGGGTGATGCTTGTCAAGTCATAAAGACTTGAATCTATTCAACTTATTTAACTGACCATTACGTTCTCAGGCTGGTGTTCCTCTATCCTCATAAATAATTAGTAAATTAAGCACCTGGACACAGCTTTTTTGTGAAGACTGAACCAGAGAAAATTCTAAACATTTCATGCTTCCTTTAAAAGTCCATTAGTTGCTCAGTTTCCTCAATATATTTGCTTCTATTTTTCACTTTTATCTAATTTTATAAAATTTTCTTCCATGTATTTTATAATTGTAATATCTATTCCATGTTATATTTTCTTTCTTCCCATATACTTTTGATATTCATTAGTCTTTAGTTTTAGTTATGTTTTTAATAATATTTTTAGTAAGATTTTCCTTGGTTTTAATTCTTACATGAATCATATTTCATTATCTTATTATTAAAAATTACTAAAGCAAGCATATAAGACAGTCCTTATATTTTCTTATGTAGTACAAAATGTTTTCATTGCAATTTTCAGATTATCTCTTTCACAGATATAAATGCCTTACAAAATAAGTGTTGAGAGGCTCACATAGGAAGCTGTGCAGTGATACAAGGCCAACCTTCTTTTTGTTACCTGGAGAACAAACAGAAGACACTAATTTGCTACAGATCAAGCCTGTCTGACCCCCTGATGAGAACATCAACCTAGTGGAAGAGGCCAAAAGCTTTTAAAGGAGTACAGCAGCAGAAGATGCAGAGTTTTTCCTGGTCTTGAAGAAATTTTAAAAAAAAATCTAATTGCACATGGAAAGGAGAATAACTGGGCAGTGTGTTTTACAATAAACTGTTTCTGGATAAAATAAACATGATATAAAGAAAAATATTTCTAATTGTAGATCCTGTTTTCCCTGCTTCGGCTGATGGCCTCAAGCATGAAGGTTTTTCATACATGCTTTTCATTTGACTCTAACTGTTTGTTTCCTAACTAGTAAGTGTCCCTAAAATTAACCTTACCTTTTTAGAAAATATTTGAAAGCATGATTTTATCTCCAGTGAGGAAGTTCTGGAGCCACTCATACAATAAATGTTAAAGGAAGCAGCTTTGGAGTTAGATATTTAATTGCCAATTACTTTTAATTGCTTTATATAGCTCAAGCTTTGTCTGGAAATAGATAGAGCTCACTGTTAGATACAGATTTATTATTTACTAGTAGTAAATCTTTAGAGTTCCATATTCTATGTTTCACTTACAGGCAACATTCTCCTTTAATTGCTTGGGCATTTTTGGTTTATCCTGACCCTGATTAATTTGGTCTACAAATTGGTTAAATGATTGTTCCAATCATTCCTAGTGAGAAAGTATTACTGAGGCTCTGTTAAGTCTGAAAAAACTACAGATATGTATAAAAAAAATGCTCAAACTATCCATGTGCACCTATGAGTACTTTCCCCATAAGCTAAAGACTATTTTTCAGAGGTAATCAAACAATAAAAGTCTTCTATTTTAAATATGTAAATTATGTTATGTTCATTACTGTATCCTTTACAAGATCATTGGTTAAATTGAAAGTACAGCAGATACAAAATTTTGGAAGTATCACAATGTTTCAGTCTTTCTTCCTAGCTTCCTCTAGCATTTTTGAGCATTAAATTGTCAAGTCCATATGTTAATGTGCCAGCATTTCTCTAAACCCTACAATTTGCTTTTAGCAAAAATATTAATACTACCAGATTGTCTCAATTTGTTACTTAATATTTGCATTCTGTCATCAGACTGACATGACCAGTGGGACTATTTTAGTTAAAATATTATGTTTTGTTTTTTCTGCAAAGGAGCAACATTTATTCTTATTGAAAGGAAATTTTAAACAGTTAAAAAATAAAAATGGACCATAAACCACTCAGAAGATTAATATGAGTAGTTTTCTTGGCTCTGAAAGTACCAATCAATTTCCCCTTGTTTCCTTTCACATGAAACAACCCAGCGAAAATCTGAAAAAATACACTTTTACACATTGCCTTACAAGTAGCTGCTAGTCCAGATTTTTCTCAGCCGCCCTTCTAATACTCACTGGGCCATTAGTCCACCTTTCCCCAGGATAATTGCCAGCACAGCCCACCTGGCTGTTTTGCAGGAGAACCACAAGTATTCAGTTAACTGAAAGAACCCAGCTAAAATGTGGCAGACACAAAAGGCAAAACAGGGAATGGCAGGACACAGAAATTTTCTCGGGTCCTTGAGTAATATTAATTTGGCAAATCATCTTCTCTCACTGACAGGGTTACTTTTAAAGACTATGAACAAAATATATATCTATATGTACTTGACTAAGTACATGAACAAAAAGCCAAATAGATTTTCAAAGTCTGCATTTTTTTTCTTATATTTTCCTTTTAGTTAAAAATGTTTCTGTGTCTCTTTCACATGGAACATCCTGCAATACTAACTTCTGGCCCTGATGAGGCACTTGGTTGTTCATTGTTAGAAAAGGAATCTGGCACCAATATCCTGTCTGATATCTCAGCCTGGTAACCTCATGATTCCTGTTCTGAATGTCCATAACATGATCATTCCTTGATCACAGTAATTATGTCTATAACTTGTGTTCGTAAGCCATGCCCTGTACGTGCTCAGCAAAGGCATAGAAAATGTAAATGTATTTCTGAATAGCATTTCTGGTTCAGGGACCTGAGTGGTAGCACTGCATGGGGTGCCAGGGAGGCAGAGTTCTGGGAATCACAGACCACCCAAAGTGCCACTGAAGAGTTGATTTCTTCCTGTAAAGGTAGGAGCTGATTAGTCTGACTCTACAAACAGAGAAGGACTGGTGGAAACTGTGGTGGTTAGAGGCTGTCTTGGGCATATCTACCACAAATGACAGTTTTCAATTCTTCCCATAGTAAGGAAAATGTCAACAAAAACTCTACCTTGTCTAGAGGACAGACTTTGTCCTATTTAGGACATTGGTTCAGAGAGTTCCCAGAAAAGTGTCCTTAACAACAAAGGGGTCCAGGAAGGCTGAATACAATTGAAAAAGGAAATCTAGAGGCACAGAAGCAAGACATCCTTGTGTACCAGAAGATGAGCTGTTGGGGAAGAAGTTCTTCCTGGCTGAGCAGGGAGATTTTGCTGGAACTCAGGTGAAAAAAGAATTTATGACATCTAAAAGAAGGGACAGTCAAGAATACAAGGATTTTGTTTGGCCATGTAGAGAGAAAATTAGAAAAGCAAAACCTCAGCTGCAACTGAACTTGGCCACTGCTGTGGAAAACAATAAAAAGTGTTTGTATAAAGACATTAACAAGAAAAGGATAGCCCAGGAAAATAGTCACCCTTTTTTGAGTAGGGGGGAGAACACTGTAACTAAGAGTGAGAAAAGGCTGAGGTACTTTGCCTCAGTCTTTAACAGAAAGGCTAATTATCCTCAGGGCAATAAAGCTGATTATCCTCAGGGCAATAAGCCCCCTGTGCTGGTAGACTGGGATGGGGAGCAGGTGTATCACCTGCAATCCAAGAGGAAGTAGTTAGTGACCTGCTGAGTCACTGAGACACACAGGAGTCTATTGGGCCAGATGGGATTCATCCAAGGGTGTGGAGGGAGCTGGCATAGGAGCTTGCCAAGACACTTTCCACCTTTGATCATCAGTCCTGGTTAATTAGGGGGGTTCCAGAGGACTGGAGCTAACCCAATGTGACACCCATCAACAGGAAGGGTCAGAAGGAGAATCCAGGGAACTATCAGCCTCTCAGGCTGACCTCGATGCTGGGGAGGGTCATGGAGCAGATCATCTTGAGTGCCATTGTGCAACATGGACAGCACAACCAGAAGATCAGGCTCAGCCAGAGTGTGTTTAGGAAAGGCTGATCCTGATTGACCAGTGTGATCTCCATCAGTGTGATCTCCATTCAATACCAGGTGACCTGCTAGTGGATAAGGAAAAGGCCGTGGATGTCTGTCTGGACTTCAGTAAAGCCTTTGTTACTGTGTCCCACAGCATTCTCCTGAAGAAGCTGGCAGTCCATGGCTTGCACAGGTGCACCCTTTGCTGGAGGAAAACTGTCTGGATGGCCAGGCCCAGAGAGTGCAGGTGAATGGTGCCACACCCAGCTGGTGGCCGGTCACTGGTGGGTTCCCCAAGGCTCAGTGTTGTCCAGCTCTGTTTAATATCTATTGATGATCTGGATGAGAGGATCAAGTGCACCTCAGTCAGTTTGCTGACAACATCAAGCTGGGTGAGAGTGTTGATCTGCTGGAAGACAGAAAGGCTCTGCACAGGAATCTAGGACATACTTAGACATGTCCAGAGTATTGGGTATTCAGTTTTTCAGCTTTTTGTAAAATAATTGCTTATTTTGGGTGGAAAATACTGCAGATAGTTAGCATTTTAAATATTAGAATGTTGCTTTTTTTTGTCCTAAACAATGCTGCAACAGATCAACTGCTGTTTTATATTCAGACTTTCTCTGCTATGTAATTAAACATACTAGTATTAAGCTTATGCTTTCAAACTTCAGCGAATATATATATATATATATATATATATATATCGATATGTTCTTACAGTCTTTGTTAAGGCTGGGTTCCCAGTTTCTATATCATGGCCATTACACATGACATGCTCCACCTCAACCCTCCATCACTGACAAAGAACAGTGTTTTTTCTTCCACTCAGGAGATAGTCTGGGGATCACCACAGACAGTAGTATTTCAGACCCTCACTCAGGTTGACCTGCTGTCAAAGCACAAAAATGCATCCCAAATGAGACAGTAGAACCCACAGCTCCTCCTTGCAAGTGTTACACAGTTTTAGGCCAGTCCTGAAGATAACTATTCCTCTGAGTTGACTGTGCAGTGCCAGTAGAAGATAAGTTTTCCATCCAGTAGCTATTGTCTCCAGCTTCTGGATGCATCTGGGTTTCCAAGCAGGGTACCTAAAATCACAATTTCCTTCTCACTGTTCATCCCCATCTCCTCCCATTCTTTGGTCTTACCAAAGCCAGATGTTTCAGTGTGAAGCAGGTGTGTACACACAGGCTGTTGAACATCTGGCTAATCTTCTGTGGGGGCCAGAGAAGTGTGAAAATCCTAAAATGGGCAACACTCCAGAAAGAATATGAATCACTAGCTCTGTAAGCAAATTATTTCTGGTCTCAATTGAAATCCAGACTTACAGCTCTCTCATTCTCCATCAGCCTCAGAAACTCAATCGGGGTATTGATTTGCCTAAGTTTAAAGTCAGTGTACGCACAATATGATTTATTTTATATTTATTCTAGAAAAATATTCATTTATACATGTTTTCACACCTTGAAACAATTATGATCCCAAGAGTAGTGGGGTTATAAAGAAAATGAGTAAGAGGGAATATGTCATTTTAAGTCTCAAATACTGCTATGCATTCCTGACCTCCTTTGAAATTGTGGTGTGTGTGCATTTGAATGGGTAGTCTGCTCTTAATGGGTGACTTTGATCACACATATATATGAAACACCAGTAATTGATGCTTTCCTTCCTCATACTTTGCACAGCTTCCATCGAATTTTATTTTTAGAGACTTCTCTGTGAATCATATCCTCACATTTTCATCCTGCTAGTCCCTTGAGGATTTATTCCAGATCAGATATAAAACCAGAGGAACGTGTTTTCTGAATCAAAAAATGTTGTAGCTCACATTGGTGAAAGGTTCATCTGGAGAACATATCTCAAATGTCAGGATAACAGAAATCAAAAGGAGTAAATGCTATGGCATTTGAAATGGGTTTTGCCCAGCTCTCATGAGCAAGTGGTGAGATTTTGATATTATCAAACTGTAGCTTCACCTTTAATTTGATCTTTAATCAAAAACCTCTAGTCTTAAAGTAGTGCCCATTTAAGCCATTTTTCTAAAATACATGGATCATGTTGAAGATGTGGCCAGAAATTTAAAAAGAAGGTTGTGGTCCAAACAGAACTTTCATTTCACTCCATGCCATTTCTGAAGTTCTTAATGGATAAAGTGCATAAAATGCAATGAGGAGTGTAAAAGTCAACTTCTGTGGTGAAAGTCTTACTGGGATTCTGTCTCAGAGTTAGGAATCTCTGGTTCTTTTTGCTCGGACAGAAAATAAAATTTAGTAAATTATGTGAAATCCTCAGAGAGAGATATATGTTAAGAAAAGAGTATCTTTACTTTCTGGAAAATGCAGAGTTATTGAGAAATCTACTACATTTATAAATCAATACATATTTCTTCAAAATTATGAAAAAATATTTCTTCAAAATAATGACAGCACTAAAAAATTAATCACATTAACTATGTATAGATATGTTCTTTAATATTTGCTTGGTTTTGCTTTGCCAGAGGCATAGTAAGAAAAATGTATTTTAAGTCTAATTTTTTTAAATTTTTAAATAGGGTTTTTAGTGGAGTTGCAGAGATAGAAGGCTATTGCTTTCTTTTTAGAAACTTTTGATAATTGGAACAGACTGTAGAAAACTTTTTCCAACTAGTAACAAATCCAGTGAGGACATGAAAAACTGAGTTAGCTGATTTATGATCTAGGAGCAAGGGCTGGCAAGAATAGCAAAAAGTACATCATAGAGTAAAAGAATTATTTCTGCAACAAAGTTTGTTGAGGGTTTAATATCTATGCAAAACTTTTGGATCTTAAAACCAGTGGGCCAAATTCATCCTTGAATTAGTAAATTTGATGTGATGAATATATTAACAACAAAGTGTCGTTGGAGCCAGGATACATATTCTGGAGTATGTACTGAATCTTCACTAGATGCTCAGTTTTTCACCAGAGTCTTTTCTCCACTCTTGGAATGAGTATGGAATATTTCACTCTTGGAAATGGAAATTTTTACTATTGCACCACCCGTCTCATTTCTGTTGTCCAGCAGCATCTTGCAGCCCCTTGCCTCCCTCCTAGCCACCAGAATTCCAAAAAATCTCTGCTTCTGATGTTCTTTTGCTCGACTCTGTTGTCTTCCCTCCTGCTGTGGTGACCCTCCAGCCTTCTCTTGGAACCACCGCTATCCTACAGTGCCTTTCTTAATTTGTAGGGCTGAGTAAGGAACACCCAGCAACCTGCTAACTGTGGTGACACAAACAGTTGTGGGTTTGCTGTCTGGGGAGATCACTTAGAGATCCATCTTCAACAGCTGAATTCTTTGTGGTTAAACCATTTTGTAGAGGTGAATTGGGGGGCAAATATATCACAGCTGCAGTACTGAAAAACTCTATTCCTGTGGCCTAGTGAGATAGTGTCAGAGCAACACCAAAAGTGCACTACATTATTTGTTATCACAATAACCTGCAGTGATACAGAGAATGTAAAAGGTTTACTACAGAAGAAATATATAGACTTTTCAGTAGGAACATGTAGGAGAGTGCTCAAGAATGACCATTTCAATTGCTTGGATTTCTTTTGATCCATTTTCAGGATCTTGGAGACCCCTTGAAGATGTCTTTCATTCCCTTGAGAGGAATGTAAAGTATTATTACCAGAAACAGCATATTTTATCAGTTTTGGATCTGTAAATATAAAAAGTGAAAAAAAAGCCCAAGCTACTATTCAGAAATGGAAAACCAGAAGTCTGGAGAATTATGCTCTTAAACCTAAAAGGTTTAGTGGTTTAGTGGTTTTTAAAGTAAAAAAAATTATATGGTGCAAATTTTAAGTTGGGTTTCCTTGTGATGTATTACAGTTTGACTAATTTTTCTTTCAGACTCATTTCTTTCACACAGAAGATTTTGGGTTTTTTAATTTATAGCTATGGTTAACTATGTAACAATCAGCTTGTACTAAGTTGTTACATGAATTTAAATTTACGTATAAATATGTACATACATATATTAAAAAACAAAAAAAAAAACCCTTTTAAGAAAAAAATAAAAATTATCTTTTTTGAAAATCATTCGAATAGTCCTTTGCAGAAAGTTATTTCTGCTGAGATCAAGTTCTTTCCCTTTATGATAAAATAATGCTTTCTATATGTTTTCATGAGGCAGAACAAGTACAAAGAAACGTAATTCATGTGAAAACAAAATATATTATTTGTAGAATGATGCTGATTCTAACCTATTTTTTAAAGATTGTACCTTTGTACAAAAACTATTCTGTCTTGCTATACTATTATCACAATTTTCACATTTCAATATTCAGGGCAGTTAGTTCACCTTGTAGCATTGTGCTCTAAACCAATCAACTGTGCTGTGCATAGGTACTTTTAAAACCAAAGCAAACTAACTTAATTTTACCAGCATGGAACTTCTGGAAACAGGGTTCTTTTATATTATTAAGCTGTTATACACATTAAAAAAAAAGAGAGAAAATTGCTGCCCAAATAAATTTATAAACTTGCTTACTACCTTTTTTGTTTGAAGTCTTGTTCTAAGGCCTGTGGCTTTGGTCATTTTCTGTTAAAAAAGTAAGTAATAGATTTTGAAAGCAGATATGTACAACTCTGAACTCATATTAATTCTACAACACAGGGTGGTCCCTGGGCTGGGTGAGGTCAAACAATGACCTGTGAGATGGCTTGTGGGGCTCATCTCTTACCTGCCAAGAATCTGTCTGGTCACCTAGTGCTAGCACAAGTGAAGGGAGAGAAGGTGAGGAGGCTCTGGGAGTTTATGCTGTGACTGCTGACTACCCAATCAATGTAGGTTGAAATGATGGCTTGTGTTGGAAAAGATCTTAAAGATCATCTAGTTCTAATCCCATTATCATGAGCACTTTCCACTAAATCAGGCTGTTCAGGCCCTCATCCCTTGATCACTTCCAGGGATGGGGATGGGCCCAGCACCCTCTGAGTTACAAAGTTTTTTCTAATCCAAATCTTTCCTCTTTGACTTTAAAACTATTTTCCTACTTGTCCTATCCCTATTTAGCCATGTAAACACTCATTAGCCATCTTTCTTCCTTAATTACTGAGGCATGCAATGAAATATCCCTGGAGCCCTCTGTCCTCCAAGCTGAGCATTCCCAGCTCTCTCAACAGCCTTCACAGGAAAGATGTTGCAGCCCTCAGATAATCTTTGTGACCTCCTCTGGACCTGCTTCAACAGGTCCATGTCTTTTCTGTGCTGGAGACTCTAGACTTGAATACGGAACTCCAGGTGGTGTTCTCTGGAGAACAGAGTGAAGGAGAATCATCTCCCTTGATCTGCTGCTCACATTTATTGATGTGACCCAGGATGCTGTTGGGCTTCTGGACTGTGAGCAGACATTGCCTGTTCACCTCAAGTTTTTTGTCCACAAGCATCCCCAAGGCCTTCTCTGCAGGATCATTCTCAATGTGCTTCTCCCAGTCTGTACTCGTGTCTGGGATTGCCCTGACCCCTCTGCAGTACCTTGCACTTGAACTGGTTGAACCCCATGCTGTTCTTCTGAACTCACTTCTGAAGTTTCATCCAGGTTCCCCTGAACGCCATCTCATCCTCCAGGTGTTTGATTTGCCCTGCTCAGCTTGGTGCCAGCTACAAACTTGCTGAACTCAATGCCACTGCCTTTGTCATTGATGAAGATATTGAAGAGCACTGGTTCCATGACAGAGCCCTGAGGGACACCACTTGTACCAGCCTCCACCTGGACATAGAGCCACTGATCACAACTCTCTGGCTATGTCTATCCAGATTATTCCTTATCTACCAAACTGTCCACCCTTCAAATATATATCTTCTCAATTTAGAGATAAGAATTTTGTGAGGAACTGTGTTGAAGGCCTCACAGAAGTCTAGGTAGATTATATCAGCCAGTCATCTCATCACATCATGGCTCCACTTACCCCCTAATATGTTGTAGTTGCTTAAAGTAGAAGATTTAGCTTCCTTTTTCAGCCCTGTTGAAGAGTAAAGACAGTTAAATATAAAGGCATCTAACTGAGGAACTTAACATCGTCTGGTATCACCTATTTTAGAACCTAAGTATTAAGGAGGCATTCCTGGTATGTGTGCACCCTGGAAAATTGCATTAACATAGAGCATAATGATTTGTTTCCTGACTCTCAGATCTTACTGCTTGATCTCCCAGAAAGGCACAGGACAAAGTACCTTAACAAAGTAAATTGAGGAGGGCTGTACTGTAACAATGTATTCTAATATAATGGTTCACCTTTGGTCTCCACAGGGTGTCTGTGGCACCAGTTCAACATAACATTTAAATGTATGCAAATGACAATCATGATGCACTGCTTGAAGGCATCCCTGGAAGCCTTTCCAAAGGACCTTTTGATCAGGGCAGTCTAAAAGGCCATGCTGTTTTGCCAATCAAACCTTGAAGATCCTGCTTTGAAAATATTCTTGTGAAATTTCAGTAATCTTCAGTATAATTAGAACATTATCTGCATGCATTTAATTTCCCTCCTCCTTTCTGTGGATTTTTTCCGTTGGTTATTAGTTGTCAGGCTATTACATATTCACAGCATGCATCAGTCTGACCACAGAAAGGTTCTTTCACCACAAAGGTTGGGTGTTCTTCTCCCTAAATGTTGAAGCTATTTATACTCTTGTTACATATTTATAGAAGAGTTGATTTGTATCTTAATGGTAACATCTTCCCTCTACAAAAGCCTTAATCCACCTGAATTTGATGGGAACATGCAGGATTGCCTCAGCTGTTGTGTGATTCCCTGAAGATTGTTTTGATGCTCATGGGTTTCTTCTCTTGCTAAGACAGATAAATGAAATCAGAATGAGAATTGCACCCACTGTTCTAGCAGTGCACTGTGAACTCGAGATGTAAGTGGAGCAGAAAGGAGTGTGTGTCCAAACTGGTACCCATGGCAGAGTTGCTCATCCTGCTGTTATTATTAAATTTTGGGAGAGCATGGGACTAAACCATTTTTGCATCATGAAGAGGAAATCAATTAAGCATTTGCAGTATTGGAGTATGTGGTGTGCTGCACTAGTGAACTCCAGATATGCAGATATACATAGTTTTTTTCTCTGTAGTTTACAATGAACACATTCTTGTACTTTAAATATTCTTCAGACCTGTTTTGCTTATGACACTCTATCTTTCCCACATTTTTCTAAGTCATGAGAAGTACTAATTCAATTTTTTTTTTTTTAAAGCAGAGCACAGCTATATCAGCTGTGGATGCTGGTTTGATTGCAAATCCAGAAACCACAATAAAGGCTGTTTTCCTTACATCAGATGTAGTGATTAATATGTGGTAGTCTTGGGCTCCAGATTTTTACAGCTCTGTTAATTGATCATGAGCCAGAGCCTGGGGCTGTATAATTAAGTTAGCTGGGAAATTAATGCAGGAAATGGATTCTAGATTTGATTGGTTTAAAAATCTATGAATATACTTATTTAAGCCTTTTGAATTAAAGTTGGTGCCAAAAAAATTATGTTAACTACGTCTGCAATTTCATAACTTCAGGGCAGTATTATTTTTCTGCCTTTGAAATCAGTGATGTTTGCACAAAATAGAGTCATCTTAGACAACCCAGTAAAAGGCCTCTCTGTTCCTTTTTTTTCAGAAAAGCTGGATTTCCTGTGTCTTTGGTGTGACACCTACAGACACAGACATTAAACAAACTGGGATCTAGGGACTAAATATCCAAACTTACAGCTTCACTGTGAACTGCTGTGGCTATGCAAAAGCCCTCTGAGGTAAATCTAGCTTAATGTGGGTGTGACTTATACCAGCACGCTGTAGAATAGGAGCAGTGATTCTGTTCTCTTCATCTGAATCTTATGTATTGTGCCTAAATATTGAGAAAACAGGTATTTTTTTTTCTCACTTGTATTCTGAGATTGAAAGAGGTCTCCAAAAAAATTAGAAATGCTATAACAAAAACATCCTTGAAAAGAGGGTAAGAAGTGGCTAAATGCTCTCTAGTTCTGAGTTCATGCATTGCCTTCCCATAACTCAGGAAAATGAACAGTCAGCAACTATACTGAGATCAGCATAATTAAAGTCAGTGCAGTCAGTCAGGGTAATACTGGACTTACTAACTTTGGGCTTAGTGAATAGGTGAAAATACCAAGTCTTTTGAGAAAAGTTGTTTTGTTTTGGTTTAAATCTGTAATTAATGTGCATGACTTTAAGTCACACACTATATTCATCTTATTCTGTATTGGGTTATATTTGTCATGTGGTACCACATAAAATGACTTACTCAATGAGCTGCAGGTCTTCATAGAATTATTTTAGAGCTGCTTCTTCTCACAAAAGAGAGGGAAAGTGGGAAGTGACATAAGAACACCAAAGGAGAAGAAAAACCATGATGAAGAAATAAAAGTGGAATAAATAATTTTATCAGGACTTTGTTGCCCTTTAATTGTATTCATACTTGTCAAAGAGAAAGAACTAATATCAAGGGACCTTTAATGATTCTGTATGTGGGGCATTACATATTTTCTAAGGAAAAAAAGCAAGGCAAAATAAAAAGTTCAGTACCAAAAGTGCATCAGGCTTTGGTAATAAATAAACACAGGCTGAACATAATTGGGGTGAAAGGTAATGGTTATACAATTAAATTGTTATCCTAAGGTGATGTCCTAACATTACTAGCACTGCTAAGAGGCAAATCTCTGTTCCAGCTTTTAAATACAAGCTTATGTGAATGGAGGGA
Organism: Parus major; assembly: GCF_001522545.3. NCBI lineage: Eukaryota > Metazoa > Chordata > Aves > Passeriformes > Paridae > Parus > Parus major. Next base: position 95,872,278 of record NC_031770.1, read on the forward strand.
AAGTATTTTACTACTTTATTTACTTTATTTGGGAGCTACAGAGATGCTAGACAAGAACTGTGTGTCTCACCTTCTTCTCAGTTCTTGTTAACATATGATGGAACAAAGTGAGATGTCAACGTACACATATCTGCATATCATCCTAAAGCAGCAGCAGATGATCAAATTAGCTGAAGTAAATGCTTTTGCTCTGGGAATGTAATGTTTTTAGTGTTAACACTAAACATGTAATAAAAGCTTCTTTTAAATTCATGATAAGAGTGAAGCATGGTAAAAGAAACTTTTTAATCAAGATAAAGTGTTCTGAAAACAGACATCTTGTAACATTTTTATATGGACTTGCTTCTATCTCCGTGAGTTACCAATCCAAACCTTATAAATTATAGAGGTTGAACCAAAAAAATCAGTATTTACTTGAAGGAAATTCCAAATTTTGAACTCCTATCAATTATGCATGCTTCAAATAAATCTGACTTCTTCCAGATACACTTTTTCTTTATTCAATGGATTTAATGAAGTAGTCTTTAGAAAACAGAAAAATCTAGACAACATTTCAGATATGACAAGTAGAGTTATAAAGATGAATCATACTTATGAAGGAGTTAGGAAGTTTGTAGAACAAAATACTAGCAGGGCTTATTTTACTCTTAGTCATCTATTTTAGTCCCTTTCAAGTTCTTCTTTTGACTAATATACTCATTACTTAATTTTTGGGAGAAAGTGAGGTTTTATTCTTTGCCATCACAAACATTGGTAATAATGGGCTAAACAGGGGTACATAATAAGGGCTTGATTTTCTTCCACTGGTGTTGACTGAAAAAATTATAGCTGGGACAATTTTTTTTTCTTCTTCTGTGATGTGTTGTCATCTACACCTTTATGAAAAACACAACCCCTGTTATTATGTTTAATTCACATTTACCCTGTTTGCTCTGTTGCCAGTTCTGTGCAATGTATGGCTTGTGGGGCTCTGTGTCACCTTCTATGGAGGTATGTCATTTTAAGAAAATTAACACCATAAATACACTAATACCTAGGTATAAAGGACCCCATCCTGGTCAGCCATAACTTCAACCCAGCTTTGCATGAAAATTTCAATATTAACACCAAAAAAATCCATTTTTCATTATGTGGTTCTTACAGTAACATCAACACAGGGGGCTTTGGATCAGATTTTATTGTGCCCCACACAATTGCACATTATGTTGTCTATAGAAATATTTCAGGACTGCCTTTCTTCACAGTGGGAGATAAAATCTTATGTAAAATTATGATGGGCAAATAAAAGTGAAATATAAACTGTGATGCTGATATTTATTAAGAGCATCATTTGTTTAGATTTTCCTGAACATGCCTTGTTTGCCCATCTGAAACTTTTTTTTTGGGCAGGGATTTAAACATATAGATATTTCTATGGGGAATGCAGGCTGTATCTAACATGTCTGTGTCTAAGCTCGCAGGAGTTCAGTGCACACACAGGAAATGTGCAAATCCAACACTCTATACAACACTGGACAATTTAATTCTATGAAAAAATTGGTGGTCAAATTTTTTTCTTTTTTTTTTTTTTAAGGTAGATAGTAATAACACTGAACATCATTTTGAGCAAGGCTCTGGTTTGCAGTAGTTTACTGATATTATCTTGGTCACAAATCTGAAACAACTATCCAATGATGGCACATATATCTACACAAATCTATGAATTTTCTAAGGTAATGAATTTCTGTGAATTCCAGGTCTCAGAACAGAGCAATAAAACTCAGGGTGCTAAGGATTTCTGCCCTTTTCAGCAAATCATACCCTCAGCAGGACGGATGTGTAGTTCTAAGCCTCTGAGGTTACAGCTAGTGACACTTCCAGGCACTTGGAGGCATTTCTTTAGATCCCCTTCAGATTCCATACAGTGAATGGCTGTAATATTGCTCCATATCATGTGAAGAAATCTCTGCAGACAGGTGAAAGTCAACAGAACAATTTCCAGCTCTTTGTCTGTACCTGACACACAGTGCAGAATCCAGAGCTGTGTTTTGTCAATAGTTCTGAGGGGGATGCAGAATGGTGACAGTGATATTAAGGTTCCTCATTTATTAAAGGCAGAAGTGAAATTTGTCTAGGAAGAGTGATGGATGCTCCCCATATTCCACAGAAATGTCTGAATTTTAAGCCACTCAGTGGTGTGTGCACTGCCAGTCATTTTATTGAGGGTGAGTTTCATGAAGCAAGTATAGTATTGTAGGCTGGTAAAGTACAGGAAAAAAACTACAATACATGCATTGAGTAAAGGCAGTTAAAAAAGCTGTAACCATTATTTTGAGTAACTGATTGCAAGAACTTAATTGCAGTGCTGAACAAAAAACCCCAAGACATTACCTTAGGCAAGGTGAAAAATAGCCCTTCTGTTTATCCTAATGCACTCATCATAACAGCTCTGACGAGCCCTCCTCTACAACTTTTGTACCCTGAGGAGTTAACAGAAGTACTAATAACATGAATATCAAAGACTCATCCTAATGTCTCCGGTCCTGGTTACTTTTCCTTTCAGGAGTGTTAGTGACAGCACCGCTCTAAAGCACAGAGCCTTGGTGATAAAGCTCCTGTTCAGTTTGATGCATGAGAATTGTACTTTCTGCATTACTGCAGACAATGGAATCATTAACTCACTATCAATCACGAGGCTCTCAGCACAGCCTGCTCTCTAACAAGAAGCCATGGGGCAAAAGTTATAAATAGCAGACATAAGTCAACCCCCTTGACCAGATGTAATTGTGAAAGAAGGATTGCAAACTGAGTTTGGTCGTCTGCCCAGGCTTTTCCGAAGCACACCAGTGCGCACATGGAAACTCAGACAGAAATGTCCTGTTTCATTAGAAGGCTCTGAGGGATAGAACTGGAACTCAGTACCTTCTTCCTTTTTTCCAAGTAATCATTTTAGAAGTCTTGAGTATTACTCAGATTGAGTAAACTTTGTCTGTTGTAACAAGACAGATTGAGTTATTTTGAGTTTTTGAAGTATTGTGAACCCGATTCTCTCTGTCATTCCATTGTCTGTGCTGGTAGAGTGCCAGAGAGAGCGAATTTGTATGGGTAAGGAACAGTATATAAAGAACTAAGGTGACAGGGCAGAAAATAAATTTACATTGTTGTGGAGACCAAGACTATTACATCTCAATAGGCCCTCAGACATAGGTGTTTTAATTATTAGGGTTTTTTTCTTTCTGCATTTGTAGTTTAGTTCCTTGAGAGATGTTAAATGGGTGAATTCATACAGCACTCTTCTGACTTTACTGATTCTCTTCCATGGAAAGCAAATGAAAGCTATTTTAATTGCCTTTCTTAGAGAGAATGAGATCACAAACAAGATGCAATCTCTTTTTATAGTTCTCTTTGTTACCTGGCATGAAGGGCTAGTATAAGCTTTTAAAAGTGGGCAATTCTGACATAAAAGTGGGGTGGTCAAGGTCTGTGATACTTCAATGACTTCCACTGACAGCTTTATCAAAATTAAATTGCCCACTCTTCTATTCTGTAGTGGAAATCCTGAGAGAAGGTAGCACTGAAATAGCTCACTGTTTTGAGCTGAAATGTACTCCATCCCTTATGCAAAAGGATTTGCTGTAGTAAAGGAGTGTAATTTATACCTTCCTGTGACAGCCTTTGTGACTTTGACCTGGAAAGTAAAAAAGAACTCAGGCATAGTTATTGAAGACTGCTATAAATAGATGTAAATGCAGAGGCTTATCTTAAGCTTAACAATAAGTTGTCTTTACTGTGCTAACAAACTAGACCACACAGCTTTGTTTTGGTTTTCACCTGAAGTATAGACCTGTGTGGTCTAGATGGATGATATCAATTGCATTTGAAAGCCTGATAAAACGGAATGCAGATGATTTATCTAGCTAATACCAACCTCTCCATAAAAGCCACAGTCATTAGTAAACCTTGGCATATATATATCATTCTCATTCTTGTGAATGCATTGTAAATGCCTTTTTAAAATGCATGCATCTTCCTTACTTTAAGGATTTTTTTCCCAGTGGCTGAGAGCAGTGGATTACAATGATTTTTCTGCAATTTACTGTGAGACATTGTAACTGAAGCATGATAACTCTGCAGATAGTGAGGCATTAATCAGTATTGCATACTCATACTCACACACACAATTCTTCACGCTGCTTCTGTCAATGGCTGAAAAACGTGCTGGTTGAGAAAGTATTATTTTAAAATAAATGAAAACTTGTTTACACCTTTGGTGCCTTGAGAACAGTCCCTTCAAACATCTTAAAACCACCCCAGAATTCCAGGTAGTCATGCAGTGCCCCTACTGTTGTAAGATCCTGCTACTGTATGTGAATAATTTAACATGTAAGATGCCAGAGTTTATGACTCCTTCAAAATTGCTGTTCCCTAGAACCCGTATTTTATAAACCTGTGTGAAGAGTAGGCAATACTTGATTATCATTGAGCATGGTTTCTGCATGCTACAGAAAATTATTTGAAACTGGTTTGAAAGGAAATTTGAAGAATGAGTGTAATGAGGGAAGTCATAGGGACATTAATGTGCCCACATTTAGTGAGAAATGTTTTCTTAAAGCTCCCTGGTTGCCAACATGCACATGACTATATGCATAACTTTTTTTGAATAACAGACACAAGGAAAATTATTCCAGCATTTTTCAAAGAAATATAAAATTCTAGTGAAGTAAAAAATTGTTGAGGGGAAATATTTGATTATTATATTTTAATAATGTTTATTTCTCCTAAGTGCCAGCTTGTGACACATTCTGATTTCTAGATGTGTAATTTTGATGTTAAAAGATGAAGTTTCTTAATCTGACACTTCTGAGCCTTCATTCCACACCTGTGATTGATATATTTTGGCCCAAAAATGAGTGGTAAGGACAAGGGAAAGAAGTTGCTGTCATTTTTGTAAGATTTAGAAATTAAATTTTCTCTTGAGGCATATTAGAAAATCATTTTGGTAGGCAAGAAACATGAATTTCAGGAATGAAACTTAGAAACTTCATTTATTGAAGAAGGAATTTATTGTGTATGAGAATCTCATTTGCAGCTGACATTGCTTATAAAAGTGCATCAAGATAAAACTCCATGTGTGTGAAGAACAGTAATATAATGGCTTCAGAAAATTAAATTTTGGAAGGAAATTTGTTACAATTCATCCTTGAATTTAGTATTGGGAATGTGAGCCTGAGTGTAGGTCAGAGGTTCAGGGCTTAAAAATACCATTGCACAAACACGCAAAAACTCATCATTGCCATATATGATTATTTAGTACCTGTATTTCTTGAAGCTTCTAAAACCAAGTCTCAGGGTAGTGAATTCATTCCTGCTGTGCATTGATTTCTCATGACAAACTGAGAGTTACTGCAGAACCATAACTCAAGGGTGCTTGCTCAGATGATGTGATTTGAGGCACTGGCAGGAATCTGAGTAGTCCCCATTCCTCGACTGCATGCATTTCAGTTTGCAGAGCACAGCTACAGCCTGTTTTTCTAGAGACCCAGCAAGCATTATTTTGCTTATATTTCAGATTGTTATTTTCAGCAGAGCAAGGGTCAAATGTTGTGCAATGTTTTGTGCAGTCAGAAAAGGAATATTACTAAATGCTTTTATATTTTTCAGTTTTTTGGACTGCCCCAGAGAGGTCATTTTGACTTTTCTAACTGATTACTTCCTCTCCTTTTGCTTACAGCAGTTTCCTCCCTCTCCTGGTATTCTCTCCTCCCCTGATTTCCTCTTCTGACAGCAAGATGCTTCTTTTAAGGCCTCTCCATTGCCAAAGGGAGCTGTTGAAAATGGGAGAGCTGTACTCTTTGTCTCTAATCTACTACTCCATAGTACAGATCAGAGTTTCTCTAGTTAACTGTGATTTTCGTCTTGAGATTTATGCCCAGGCTGAGCTCAAGACCAGGCAAGTTGTGTTTGTGGTTTGTATAACCACAAGCAGCTGGAGAAGACCCATTAGGGAACAAAGGACTCCTTATAGCTGAGCATGTCCAGTATCTGCACAGGCAACCACAACAACTTGCATCAGTTTTTCACATGTAGGCTTCAGGGACTCTGAGGGAAACCATATGATATGCAGGCACACTGGGTGTGTTGTGCCCATGACTGCCTTCTGAAACTGGTGCAGACAGCTCTCTTCTGCTTGTGGATGCATTATGGCAATGACTTTTAACTGCATGGCCACATACTAACAGTTTTGCAAGGACAGTGGTGGTTGTATAAGTAGCAAATTATGTAAGAGGGGTTGAAATACAAATCCTCTCCTAAGACACTTGCCTAACCCTCAGGAGAGCTTTTTTTCCCTTTCAAATTCCCATAACATTTTAAGGAAGAAAGGCCTTTATTGCTGGTGTTTGAAAGTGTTGCATTGTTTTACTCTGGAGCTGTAGTGTTTTTAAAATGTAGTTCTTACAGCTCTTGCTCTAGCACTGTCTATATTAGGCTCTGCAACACCAGGCAGAAATACAGAGCCTTTGCTTTCAAATGATATACATGTTATGTTCCTTCCCTTTTATCTTCTTCACCAAAGGGCCCAACACAAATCAAAACTAAAATTAAGTGTTATGTAAAATAAACCCCAAACAATCTAACAACAATAAAATGGCAGCCAATAGTTTTCTTGTAAGTATTGTACTAGTGTGATTAGTATATAAATGAGCCTCAAGTGCCCAGATTTCCTGGTTACCACAGACTCAGTTTCTCTCATGAATATGGATTATTTCCTTAGCTTGACCACCAGATTTTGCTGGATTGGTAACAGTGATCAAAAAGACTCAGTTGGAAGAGATGCTGAGGTAACTTTTCTTCTTTTCTTCCAGGTAGCAAGAGGAATTAAGCATCTTAAACTCTTTCTGTACTGTTCTGATGTGGGGACAGGAATGAATATCACCCACTGCTATCACCCTAGGTGGAAAATCTAATGTTTTGCATGCATAAAGTTAAGACTTCTTTTTGCAAGAGAAAAAGTTAAAGAAACTCTTCTTTCTGAACCAGCATCCCCCAAATTCTGCTGCATGAGAAGCTGCTATGCTGAAGTAGCTTTGACAAAATATAAGCTTGTTCCTTGTCAAGAGTGTCCCATTATTTAGGCCCTGATGATTTTTAAAATCTGGAGTTTTCTTATGCTTAGCACAGAGAGAAAACAAAAGGAGCCCAATGATTGATTTTATACAATAATTAGGGAGTTTTTTATCACCACAAGGTGGACACAACAAAGATTTCTTTTTAAGGAATACTTAAACTGATAATCACATTTCATTAGTATGCCTGAAGGCTTTCTTTAGTCCATGAAGATTCATCTGTACAAGGCAGTCTTTAGGTTTCAAAACTGAAACTAATGTAAAAATTGAGATTTCTGTACATTAGCTTAACAGATGCTATTTTTGAAAAGGAATATTTTATAGTTAAATTACTAGAGGACAAAATAAAATTTTGTCTGAATTTAAGGAACATGGGACATGTAGGTGATTTGTCTGTGACTGTATAAAGACATAACAATACATAGTAATATATAATAAAAAATTCTAGAAGATAAAATTGTTACTGTATCAACCATAAACAGAAAGGAAATACCAAGCATTTTAAGCTGTTCAAGTATAAAACAATTAAATACATTAAGCAAAATTATTGTATGATTTGAGTTTAAATACAAATAATTTTTTTCTTTCCCATAGGGAAATTTTCTTATAAGTTAGTAGATATGTTGTTTGTGTGCATTTGAAAGATATACATTGTACATAAATATATTATATATGTGCATATAAAAGCATATATTTACAAAAGAAATAACTTCTGGAGGGCAATATATGCAATTTCTAGCATTATTAAAATGAAAAATCTATTTATTTTGTAGAAAACATTAATTACTGGAATGTACACAATTCAAAATACTGATATCATAGATACTGCTAAGGGACTGTAATCTTGTCCTTGATCCTTGGGAACCCTGACACCTGATAAAATACTAATAAAAATACAGCACCTACTAAAGTACAAATTCAAAGAAATAAAAAAAACAAAACTTTCCATCTGCTTTAGAAATATCAAATATGTTGACTAACAACTGATCTAAAGCTTATTGAAGTCAATGACAGTTGCCATTTAATTAGCTTTGATAAGGTGTTAATCAAATCTCTAATTTACATCTGTGGACTCCTTTGTTTTTCAAGTAAGATTCATATGTATTAACATCTGCTGAGTCCTCCTGTAAATTTTTGCTTCTACCAAAATGTCTATAATTGACCTGGTTTCCAGGGAAGCTGCTGAAAAGTAAAATCAAAGTTTTGCTTGGGAATTCTATGCTCATATTTGAGAGACCATGAATGTAACAGTATGTTTAAAAAAATTAATCAACATACAATTAAATTTTATAGAAATGAGTGGGCTGCTAAGTAACAATAGAACAAAAGATTGTGAAAACCAAAACAAAATGACATCAGTCTGTTAAATTTAATATCTTTTCAAAGCTAGAGTGTCATTTCCAGAGCTAGCTAGAAAGCTTCTCCTGATGAGACTGAAATAATACTAACTGTAGACATAGATATATTTCAATGACACTTTTACACAACAGAAATAAAATGAGACATGGAATAGATGAATGTGTATTGAAATCCACTTTCAGACATATCTTGACTCTAGAAAACTATACCTGATGATTCATATTGCATCAGAATGAAAGCAAAGTTTGAGAGTCCCATGAAATGGAACTCTACTTGTAGTCTAAATCTATTTCCATGTAAGTTAGAACTTCAAGCAAACTCTAAGATATGAAGCACTCTCAGAAACAATAACTTCTCTCTGCACATCTTAAAATAGAAAAACATCTTTTGCTTGATAATATATTGTGATTATATGTGAAGTAGTCAAACATTTACCAGGTGGAATATTTGAACACTTTCCTGGCAGTATCTGTTTCAGAGTATGTAAGACTTTTAAACGCTGCCTTTACGCTGAAAAGCCACATTATCCTTTTCCTTTGGAGGAATAATTTATATAAATTGGAGTGGATACTATGGAAACCCTAGAGGTTATTGCTTCAACTATAATTACTGTCTGATCATTAGTAATTCTTTCATGAGATATTGCAGAACAACACTGCCCAGCAAATGCAATAGACCAGATCTTCAATTTTGGGATATTTGATTGTCACCATATTGGCCCCAAAGGCCTGACTCATCAAGACTATTTCCCATTTAATTAACAGAGCAACATATATAAAATAGCAACATATATGATATGTCTAGAAATTTTTCCAGAATTCATATTCCTAACTTTGCTTCCCCAGATTTAATGTTTCCATTACTAAAAGCTCACTAAGACATTTTCTTTCTACATGAATATTATGTTAGCTTATACTGTACATATGAATTAAAATGTTTTTCTGCATTGGCATCCATGGCCATGCATGTGGTCTATTTGAAGCATCTGTTTTTCAAATGATTATAGAATGTTAAAATTCATTAGATCAATTATTTACATCAGTATTACTAATGAAAGAATGAGAAAAAAAATTGAAGAACTTTTACCTTCTATGATTTTGATTTTTTTTTAAATTCTACTCTCTTTGTGAAGCTACAATTGGTGAGTTCATTCAATTTCTTGCAAAGGTCACTGCAATCAATAGACATCTTTCTACTGACTTAGATGCACTTTGATTCAGTGTTATTCTGTAGCCCTGTGATGCAGCCAAATCATTTATATGAAAGCCAAATGAAGTCATGAGATTAAAAATGCTGACTTTGTATTATCTTTGCATGCTTTGTGTGTGTTACTGCAGTATAATTGAGACGATATGCAGATATTACTCCTCAAAATATCTTGAAGTTGATTACATCATCAATATGATACATTTACCTTTGCACTTGCATTGGCTTTCTATGACAAGGTTTTGGGGGGCAGTCTGCAGGGATGACTCTGTGAGGTGGCAGCAGAAACTTTCCCCATGTGTGACACAGTCAGTGCCAGCTGCCTTAAAGTGGGACTTGCTGTTGGGTACGTTTGGCCAAAGTTGTGCCAGGCAGAAACAGTGGGAGTGCCTCTGGGATAATATATTTAAAATTAGGTAAAATCCACTGCACATCAGCAGTTGGGAAAGGAGGGAGAATGTGTAAAAGAAAGAGCCTGGCAGACACCAGGGTCAGTGGAGAAGGAGGGGGAGGAGGTACTTCAGGTGCAGCAGCTGAGATTCCCCTGCAGCCCCTGGTGCAGCCCATGTTGAGGCAGCTGTGCCCCATGGACTGAGGTCCATGCAGAAGCAGAAATCCACCTAGGCCCATGAAGGATCCACACTGGGGCAGGTGGATGTCTGAAGGAAGCTGTGACTCCCTGGGAAGCCCACTTTGCAGCAGGATCCTCACAGGACCTGTGTTCATAGGAAGGGAGGAGCCCATGTTGGAGCAGGTTTGCTGGCAAGACTTGTGACCCTGCAGGGAACTCACATTGGAGCAGCCTGTGCCTGAAGGACCCCATGGAAAACATGAAGAACTGCACCTTGTGGGATGAGCTGACATTGGAGAAGTTCATGGGAGACTGTCTCCTGTGGGAGAGCCCTCACATTGAAGCAGAGGAAGAGTGTAGGGAGTCCTCTTGAGGAGAAAGAAGCAGAAAAGACAAATTCTGATGAACTGACAAAGACCCCCATTTTCTGTTCCCCTGTGCCACATGGGACAAGGAGGTAAAAGAATTGTGAGTGAATTTGAGCTCAGGAAGAAGGGAGGAGAGGAGATATATATACAGTTTTTTTAGTTTTGTTCTTATTTCTTGCTATTCTACTCTACTATTCATTGATAGTAAATTTAATTCCACCAAGTGGAACCTATTTTTCCCATGAACATAATTGGTAAGTAATCTCCCTTTCCTTATCATGACCTATGAACATTTTGACGTTTTCTCCTCTTTGTCTTATTTTAGAGGGAAAAGTGATAGAGAAGCTTGATGGCACCTGATGGCCAGACAAGGTTACCTGACCACAGTATTATACCAATATCATACGACCTTAACACTGTCAGAAAGTTTAATGACTTGGCTGCTTATCACCAGGTGAACAAGTTACGTGTATACCCTATATACTGCTATATACACTTTCTTTTCTTTTTTCTTTTGTAATAAATTACTGATGAATGCAAGAAATTCAGAGGTTACAGTCTGCATTTGTGAAAATACTCTCTGAAGTTCAAATTCTATTCTTAAAGCCATCATGGCTGCATCATGGCTGCTGATAGTGGGCACTGTAATTATGTGGCTTTTCTTAGAAGAAACTCCTGAGTACCAGGGACTGCATGTGCTGCATAATGGAAGAGGAGATTCAGGAATGATCAACAGCTGGATAATCTTGTCTTTTGAGTAGAAAAGTGAATCAGAAAAAGCTGTTGGGGAAAGACTGAGCCAGGACAAATGTGTGATCAAAGACAGCCTGCTGGTGGTTATGGCTGAGATGACTAAATGAAGAAGAATCATAAAGTAGTAGAAATGGGATTTTTCTTTGGTTGGTTTGATTAGGTTATGTTTTATTTTGTTTGTTTGCTTGTTTGTTTCTTTTGTTTTGCTTCAAGAAGTCTTCTACATCATTTTTACACTTTTTCACTATCCTAATCTTGACCTACTAAAGTGATCATGAAGGAATATCTTTTAAAAGTAAGATTTGATTAAATTAAATAAATTTTTTATATTTTTTTTTTCAATTCTGTATTAGGTTGCTGTTTTGTCTACATAGTCTTTTAAAGCTACTTGAAAATTTCAGTTCTTACATGCCATCTGTTGTGGGAAGCTGTCCGTGTTGCCCGTCATTTCATGTCTAGTCACGGTTATAAGGGACTGGGTTTTACTCTACTAATCACTCAATTAAAAGAAGTCAGAATGTTTCTTCCTCTTTTAGTGAAACAGGGACAAAGTTTCAGTTCATATAGCAAATTCCATCTTTTCTCCCTAAAACCAGTTTTCAAAAAGCAGGATAACTTTCCACATGGAATAATGGAGGAATTTAATTGGAAAAGTCTGGGGTAGTTTTCTGTTTTAGGGTTAGATTTCTGGCTAGTGTTAAGTTAAGACAGTTTTATTTAGGTTTCAAGCCATCTAATAGTAATAGATCATAAATCACTGGTGTGGTTTTCTCTTCTGACTCTCTAATTAAAAAGCATTTCTGTGGTCAGAAGAAGGGACATGTGAACACACATGGAACAAATGGCATAAATGCCACATTAAAGACTGTCACTATTCCTAAAAAATCTTTTTGGGAATGAAGAAAGAGTACATAACTTTTTATGTTATACTAGCCATTTCATATTTCAATGTGAGTATGGCAAGAGTTTAAATTGTTTTTCTTCAAGAAAGACAATTTTAGGATACCATAAAATTATTCAATGCATCCTGTCTGTCAATTGTACTGTTATACACATATCTGACTTATAAAACCTGTTATGCCAAATAATACTTTTTCTATTGCTATAGAAAAATTATATTTTGCTATCTTTTCTTGAAACCTGCAGAACTTCTGTTAGTTTAGGTTATTTGCTAACACCATTAGGCACCCTTTCTTTGGGATAATGGATTTGTCACTTTCAGGTTTAAGAGGTTTAAGTCTTTTCTGTACTGTGTCAACTTTTCAAATGGAAAAGATGTAATGCACTAAGTGTTACATTACAAATGTTCTTAAGCTTGAATGGAGTTAGCCTGAGCTCCTACAAAGTGAGGGACAACTTCGCCAGCTATTGGTCCTCATAGAGTGGCTTCCAGCAAGGCAAGGCAGCTTTCTTACCCTGTGAGCTCAGATATCCAAGAACCACAGTAAAGTTCAAATGGATATTAGAAGGATGAAAAGAGTAGAATGTAAGTCTGTGTTTAAAATGCTTATTGTCTTGGAAATGCATTTAAAGTAAAAACAATATTGCAAAATAATTATCATAATTTATAGCTAAACAACTGAGTTCCTCAGGAAAGGTTAATGAGAAGTGACTGCAAATGTTTAGTTAGCAGAGCTAACTGTTGTAGTATGCCTAGATAACTTAGTTCCTTGAGGAGGGAGAGTGAGCTTTGTAGTCTGCCACTAGTAGCTGCAACCAGTTTTTTGTTCCCTCTTTCTAAATGAACAAAGGAAGTGCAGGATCTTCCTTTTCCTTGACTAGTGGTTGCTTAGGTAGAGAGAGAAGTTTATAGGAAGTTCAAAATGAGATAGAGCTTCCATTAATTGATTTTAAATAACTTCATTTGTGAAAGTAACATGAATTGGTATTTCAGGAATAAAGGTAATGGAATCTATGTTTTTGTATAAACATGAATACAGATATATATGAGTGCATGCACATATATGTTTATGGATGTTAACTCTGATGCAGGGAGCACGGTGCCTGTGGAAATTGCAGGCCACATAACTTTCTCAGTCTTGTCTGGGAAATCATAAGGAGGAATTAAAACAATCCTCAGAGATAGAAAACAGCCTTGTAGGTGCTGTTTATCTGTTCCTTGTTTTCTTGCAAGAGAAAGTTGAGGGGTGGTGAGCCCCACTGACCAATGATGGTGATGTGTTAGTTTACTAACCAATAAGAGTTTTCTTTTCTGTACTTTTCACGTATTGGTCTATAAAAAAGACCTGAGGTAATAAACCAGAAGAAACTTCTCCAGTTCTTACTCCATGAGAGAGTCTGTGTCATTCTTCTCTCTGTTCCCAATAGAGAGACAGCCTGTGTATCATCATAATCATAGATAACTACAGTTCTTTCAGTATTTTATTGGAATTTCTTTGTCATGATGAGAAATATGAGAATATCCAAAGTGGCCTCAGCAATATTGATTTTACTTCACTGATGCTTCAATGCCATGCATAGTCTTTTCTTAAATAATCCCATATTTCACTTTCTCCCCTTCACAATATAGCCTTATTTTAGAACTTTTAGTACCTTTTTATCCTTCTTTCCTCATCAGGGAAAGACACACACTTTTTAACAGTTTCAAAGACTCCAGCAGATTTTATAAATCCTCAATTGAACATACCTGGTTTCTTGAGATGGAACCAACCTGAAACTTAAAAAAATGTCTGTGGGTTTCCACTTCAGAGCTGGAAACCTTGGTACAAATTCATCAGTGAGTTTAATTAGCCTTATAATATAAATCAAGGCAGAAAGCTTCAATATTTGGATGTGAAATATTAGTTAATGTTATGTACAAACTAAAGATAGGACTCAGCCTAATTAAAAAATATAAATTACTGAAACAATTGGGATTTTGGTGGCTATTTTTGTTTGGAATTAAGTGCAGTAAGGACCTAGCCAGGACATTCTCATTTTCTTGAATACTTCTAGCCCTTAGAGTGTCTTATGCATATATGATGGAGATTCAGAGAGAGCAAATGGAGTATATGAGACTGAAATACTGCCTATTCTCTGGTTATAGCAATCTAAGATTTAACATAACTTCCTGTAGATGATGTCTCCTCAAAATATAAGGGGTAAAACATGAGCAACCTCTATTTCTAGTATCCCACAATATCCTGCTAGCTGCATGTTTTCTTTTTACAAGCCTAAATTACTTTATATTACATGACAATTGTCATGACACAGTAGCGTAATTGAAGCAATGTGCATAAAAAGGGGAGATTACAGACATTTCTATTATCTTTTAAAATAGTAGCACTTCAAAGTGATGAATTAAAGTATGTACATAATATTAAGACAGAACCGATGACAGAAGGTCATAAGTAGTCATTGTATACTAAACATTCAGTCTAAGCAACCTCATAGTCAAATGTGGCTACAAGTTCTAAATCTCCAGCTGTGAGATTACTATAGAAAAAGGACATAGGCATAGAAATAACTAAAAAATATACAGTGAAAAAGTGTTTTTTTTTTAAATTCAGATAAGTATATTTTTGTTATCTAATTAATTTATTTATCTATAGTACATTGAGTAGGACTACATCAAATTTCTCAACCAAACTTTTTTTTTTTTTAATTTTTATTTTAGTAGCTGTCTTTGCTAGTTTTGGTCATGATCAGTTCTATGCTTTGCCTCCAGTGGTGGCTATGAGCAGAGAGTGTACACATTCACAATAGGGTTCTCCAGATCTCCTGGAGGAAGGACTGCTGCCTTTTGATCAGCCTTGCTTCCTGGGTCTCATTTGCTGGCACTTTGTTCTCCAGCAGTCTGTGAATGGTCAGCCCCAACCCACCCACATCAGTCACAGTTTTGAAACCCTCTTTCATGGCCTCCTTAAAACTGCTTGCTCTCCAGATGGAAGAACCTTAAGTTACACAAAAAATTCCTTGTGGACAAATCATTCCCTGTGCTTGATTATCACTCTGGTCACATGGAGGGGCAGCTAAACAGTCATAGATGATACTAAACCATAGGTATACAGATGGAAGATGCAAGGTGAAGAAAGGCTTCAAAATTAAAAAAGAAAAGTGATTCTCAATGCTGAGAAAGCCATGTTAATAAACAGGTTTTTGAAGGCAGGGAATTAGAAAGACAAGCTGACAAGGGAACAGGAGAGAGGTGAGAGAAGGCAGGTGATCAGGTTAGGCACAAAAGGAAACTGAGCTTAAAACACAATAAAAAAGCTGGAGACAACAGGCAATCAGAAGAGAAATCTTTCAAGAAAATCCGTTTTGAATATTCAAACATTCGGCATCTGACCACACCCGTGACTCCTATACTCTGCTTATTCAGACTCTGCTCCTATACATTACTTATTCATTACTACAGCTCTTTCCTTAGGATGACTTTGCTCTTAAGACCACCATGATGAATATACCACACTCTAGTATATTAAACCATGAAGTAAAGGACACTGTGCACACTAAATTGGATGAGATTTTCAAATGAAAAGAAACATTTGAAATTTTATGTTAGCACCTCCCAGAACAAAAATTCAGTCAGACTCTGCAATACTTTGCTTTTTTTCTTGCTGTGGTTATTCAGGCATAAGTTTGGGGTTATTTTTCCTTTAGGGAAGCTGGCAGGTTAATGCCACTGTTTTTTCAATTTCTTTTTTTGAAGAAGCCTTGCAGCTTTTCTTCAAGGCATTAATATTCTAGACTTGCTTGATCACTAAAATCTCATTTCATTCCCTATGAGGCCAGCTCACTATGTTTGTAGTCACAGTATAAGACAAGTGATATTGTAGGAGTTGCCCATATTTCCAGTTAGTGGAAGTGTTTTCCAAAATGAGATAATCTGGGTAGCACAAGGAGACTGTGATAAGTATTGAAGAAGTCATGCTTTGGACCTGACAGTTTCAAAAGTCTGTAGAGTGTATAGCACAACAAATGCTGGCACAGTCTTAAAGCTAAATTAAGGGTCTGGAAATTTGTTGTTATGAAGATTATGAAGATTTTGGTTTCAATACCCAGAAGCAAACTGTATACAGATTGTTCAATACTGAAGTGTTGCATAGAAAAGTGAGAAAAAAAAAAAGTGGATTCATTTACAGAAGATTTATTTGGTTTGTGTAATAGGGAGTGTAAAACAGTTAGAGCCTGGTTGCCTTGCTGTCACCTGCCTCCAGGGTACAATCAAACACTGCCTGTGAATCAATAGCCTAGGAAGATTTTTTATTTTTTTATATAGTTGGATTTTAACATGAGGCTGTAAGTTCCCCAGGTGGCAGGGTCATTTGGTCATTAGTGACTTTTCACAATAAACAGTTTTCATCCTGTGATATGACAACAGTAACTTACTAAGGATGATGAAGAAAAACAGAAATCCTAAAACCCAGAGCTCTTAAGACCTCCAAGAAAGTCCTATAAATCCTGAGAAACACAAGTCAAAAGTATGGCAACAGGAGAAAACAGTGAAGTAAAAGCCTATTATGTTATTCAGTTGCAGCCTAGCTAGTTTACTTTATAAGGAACTTCCTTAAATTGCTTTTAATTTAAAACAGAGTCTGGTATCAATGCTCACATCACCCTGTGTGCTTCAGGCAAAGATTTAACTTTTACATTGTTGCTTTGTTCTTCTTTTTTCCTCTTAATGCAAAGCCTCCAGATGATCTGAAGGGTGGATTCCAATGGGTACTGTGTTGCTAATTTATGAAATCTGTTCCTTTTAGAGATTATTTTGTTGAAATTAGTGTAAGCACTGGTGATGCAAGATAAGAAGAAAGAGCTTTACACTACTTATGAATTTCTTCTGAAGTTTGAAAATCCTATTTAGAGACCAACTTTAGCATGATTTAAGACTTCCAGCAGTGTTCCTGGAAGCATAAATAAGTAAAGCTTGAAGTTGTGAAAGTGGGTGTATTTCAGCTTCCTACTTCTTTTTGTGAGTGTGGAATGCAAAAGTGGAACTCAGATTTGACTGAATTTAAATCTCTGGTGCTTGGCATTTGCTGACTGTGTGTCAACAGCATGACCAAACTATAAAAGGAAATACTGAGAGGGAGGGAAAAAGAATCTTTGAAAGTGTATTGCTGTGAGGTTTACATCTTTAATAACCATTAAATAACCAAAAAATAATTATCCAGAGTTTTGCTGTTAAAATGAATATTTGTCTTATTTTTGTTATTTTTTCAGTAAAACAGTGAAGCATCAGCTAAACATTTGTTAGATCCTTTTGTGTTTGTCTAATGCCAGTTGTGAATTCTGAATAGCTTACCCTGCCTGGTAGCAACCCCTGGGTATCTCTGAACACAACTTTATGGGCCAGTTACATTATAGAAGTAGTTAGCAAATGGTAAGTAGCACTAAAAGGCTGCATGTCAGTGTCACTTGTTATAAATGTATAAGAAGTATAAGAAGTATCAGAAGCATGTATAAGAAGCTTGAGCTGCTCTTGATGATTCTGTTACTTGGGAAGGGTAGGAAGGAAAGCTGTTTTACCTTTTATTCAGCAGGTATCTTTCAGAAAAAAATATCCCTTTAAGAAATATGGGGAAAATCTGACTCTTTTATAGATAGATAGATAGATAGATAGATAGATAGATATTTTTTCTTAAGAGTCCCTACTGGTTTTAGTAAAGTTTCAGCAAAAGTTAAATTTCAGGGTTTAGCCTGTGGCACAATGCACATAATCATAGTACAAGTGTGTTTTGTGTTCTGTTATGTCTTAGATTGTTCATTATAATGGTTTGCCTTACCCAAGGAAGTGATAGAAGGTTTAGCAAGTATTTACATTGGACACACTTCAGGAACATTTTAAACATTTGTTTAATTTTAAGAATGTTAATAAAGCAGGCTCAGATGAGCTCCTCAATCCAAGATGTTTTCATTCACTTCTTAGTTTTCTTCCACTGAGATCTGAAATACTCTATTCCTCAAAAATTTCAGCTTGAAGAAGTGTAAGAGCATGTACAATGATGATATTTCTGACCAGACTAACCTTTCAGGACTTCAGCAAGATTTTACCAGTTCCAGTAATGATGGAATTTCTGAAACAGGGAAGACTTTCATTTATCCCTGGACACAGAAAAATCCTTAGGTTAATCCTTGGGTATTTATCTTGAAGCATCACCACTTTATTAGGTATTACTGGTTGTTTAGAGCAAATAACACTTCCTTTTGTAACTATTTATGTTCTTTGAAAAGTCCTTAGTCTGATACTGCAGAGGTGTATTCAAATCCTGAGATTTTAATGGTGTAGCAAGTGAATCTTGCTGAATTATATTTATAACATTTAAGAGAAAAGTAATGAAATATTAGATTGGTTTTATAAAATTCTGAATAAAGGGATATAAGAAGAGATGCTCTGGTTTAGAGTGGACCACTTAGCCAGTATTCTGTCTTGAAGAACATTAATGTCCTTCAATAAGAATGACAGTTACAGGATGTGTGGCAAGCATCCATAATTCATCCCTAATGATTTCCTGACCTCCAGGCATTTTCAGCTCAGGAGATTTCCTGAGCTTCATGATGTTTATTTCTTTACTAACTTCCATTACATATATTTTAATAGAGTTTAAGAATTGAAAATGTCACCTCTGTTTTGGGTTTAAGTGACAAATTATTATTAGTAGAGGGATTTAATGGGTGGCTTCTGTGAGAGACCAGAAGCTGTCCCCATTGTCAAAGCCAGTTACAGCTGGCTCCAAAACAGACCCACTGCTGCCCAAAGCTGAGCTCACCAGTGATGCTGGCAGTGCCTCCATTATTACATATTCAACATATATGTAACATACATGTTGTTATTAAATAACATTTTAGAAAGGGTAAAAACTGTCTTGCAGCAGTTACAAGAGAGAGAAGCATAATGGTTGTGGCTGGAATAAAGTTAGTTTCATTCACAATAACTTGTATAGGCCTGTGTTTTGGATTCACTGTGCTGAAAACAGTGTTGATAAAACAGGCATATTTTTGTTATTGCTGAGCACCCTTTACACAGCATCAAGGCCTTTTCTGCTCCTCACCCCAGCAGTGAGGAGGCTGGGGATGCACAAAGAGTGGAAGGGACCACAGCCAGGACAGCTGAGCTCAACTGACCCAAGGAATATCCCACTTACATGGGATAAACTTGGGGTAAGGAGAAGTAAGAAGGGGATGTTTGGAGTGATGGCATTTGTGTTTCCAGTCACTGCTCCATCTGATGGAGACCTGCCTTATTGGGCATGGTTGAACACGTGCCTGTCCATGGGAAGTGGTGACTGGATTTCTTGTTTTGCTTTCTTGAACGTGCAGTTTATGCTTTACCTATTAAACTCTCTTTATCTCAACCCACTTTTTTTTTTTTTTTCCTTTTAAGTGTTCCAACTCTCTCCCCCATCCTACTTGGGAGGAGGGAGCAAGTAGGTGTGTGGGGAAGAGTTTCTGGCTGTGGTTAAACCATGAGAGTGAAAAAATAAGTGAGAAAAGTAGCCCTTTAGACACCTTGGTATGGGATGAAGGAAGTGGAAGAGCTATTCTAGGCACCACAGATTTCACACAGATCATGAAAAGGACCAGTTTGCTCCCCTGCAGCCCATGGATAATCACATTAGAACAGGACCCCATACTGAAGCAGTGGATTTTCCCTGAAGAACTGCAGCCTGTGGAAAGAGTCCATGTTAGACTGACCCCACTCTGGATCAGGAAAAAATTGTGAGGAAGGAAGAGCAGAGACAGTGTGTTATGAACTGAGTGTAACTCCCTTCCTTGTGCCCCTGTGCTGCTAAGGAAGGGAACAGATGGAGGATACAAGAGTGAGGAGGGCCTGGGAACAAGGGGAAGTGGGGTTGATAGAAAGTTTCTTTAGCTTTGGTTTGTTTCTTACTGATCTGTGCTATTTTTAATTGACAATAAATGAAATGTACCTTCTCTCAGTTCAATCTCTTTTGTCCATGATGGTAATAGGTAAGTGATGTCCCTGTCCTTATTTTGACTCACAATTTTTTCCACCTTATTTTCTTCCCCCATACTGTTGAGTGAGGAAGGGGAGTCAGAGACCATCTGGATGAGCACCTGGTGGCCAACTAAGATTGAACAACCACAACCTCCCTCCTCTTTTCTAGATTAAATAGGTTTACCTCCATCATTATTTTATTGTGGGTTGTTATCAACATTTTCTGAACTTTTCCACTTTTCTTACTGCATACTAACTGAAAGTTTTCCTGATGTGTCTTAGAAAGGATTTTGACTCCAAATAAATTTCCCTGACTTGATGAACAACTGTAGTTTTCACATTCATATTAGTGATTCACCCAAGGATTGTCCTTACTTTTCAGTTTGTGGGTTAACAACAAACCTTCAAGTTCCTCTTTCCCCAAACAGGTGATATGTACCAGCCTAAGGTGTTGCTGTTAAAACATGATCTGAACCCTGAGAAATCTAGGTAGGTTCAATCTCCGTTTTACAACAAATCTTGGTATGTGAACTGGACAAGTGTTCTTGTTTGACTGGCCTTTCTGCCTCAGTTCCCTTCCTATACCTCTCAATTTATTATGTTTGTTTAGTTTCCAGGCTTTGCAGATTGGGACTGAATGTGTATATGCAATGTCTGGTGCAGGGCTGTGATTTAAGTTGTGTTCAGTACTACCAATAAAAATAAATCAGGGCATATTGGCTCCTTGGCATTCAGTGGAAAGGCTGGTGTTTCTGCTGTTGATGACTGAGAATAAAGGGATATACATCTATGGAATAATACTTTTCCACTATGCAAAAACACAGAAATATTTTGCATTTTATTTAGGATGTGTATTTCTAGAATAATAGTTTAAAAAAAAAAAAAGGTAGCATGATATTTTATTTAGATTAGTTTAGACAGGCAGTAAATGAGAGATAATAGAGGTAACTGGACAGAATACTTCACTTCTTCAAAGTGCTATGCCAGCTATAACTAATTAAACCTCACAGCAGGCAAAATATGTTTTCTTGGAAGCAAATCAAGAGTATTTTGATAGGAATTAGATCAGAAGTAAAACAAATCGCAGGTCAGATAGTTCTAACAAATACCTCACTCTTTTTCTTCCAATTCGGCTGTTTGACAAAAGCATTTCTTCTAAAATGAAGGGAAAAATATTTGTGTATTTCTAACAGTTTTTGAATCTAAATTTTTGATTGAGAAGTCATATTTTTCTTATGGTGTAAAAAGAACTCTACAAGAACCTTCTCACATACATTAAGGTGCTAAAATTCAGAAAGGTAATAGTGGGTATTGTTATAGAGGTCTAAAGGTTCATTATGCAAATTGCAGCTAAGTCCATACCATGTTTGCTTGGACAGTACAAACCAGGAAAGTTCACACCAACTCTGTAAGAACTTAAGCAGCAACAAAATGAAAGATCTCACTTTCATTAGGAAAATATATAACTTTATCCACAGATGAGGGGGAAATAATTTAAGATTCAGATTTTACAAGAGCAAGAAAAGGACCCGAGATAATTGCACATTTAACTGACAGACTTTGCTTAGGCTTGAACCTTCTGAAGATAATTTAAGCTACCATTTTAATCAATAATCTTAATGTCAAGCAAGAACTTGTGCTGGATTGTACCAGGTTCTCAAGCTTTTTTACTTTTTTTTTCATCATGTGACTGCTCGAGGAAGTGTTTGTGAAACATCTCAGTTTTTGCAAAAGAGATCATAATCTCTGAATTTAGTCAACGTCTAACTAACCAGAAAGGCTTCAGACCTGAAAACTTAATTTGAAATTTTACAAATATATTAGAGGTACTTCCCTTAACCTTAATTTCTTAATTTCTTACTTTCTTACCTGGAAAAAGGTTGTGCCTATGAAGTTTTGTGTTTGTACAGCTTTAAGTAGTCACCCTATTTTTATACTTAAAGGTATGAAGGAATTATACATCAAACTTACCAAAAGAGACCAAGACAGAGAAACCTGAAGAAAGAATGTTTCATAAGTGTGAATTCTTGTAGCCATTGATCTTATGGGAATGAACACAATGTGAGTATTCAGAACAACAAGATGGAATCTTTGAAAATATTTCTGTAATTGAAAGCTTTAAATATGGTGCAGTCACCATAAAATTCTGCTTACCTTCCTGCATGTTAAAATTAATTTAAGATGGTCATTTATGGTAAACATTAGCATTTCTGAATTATCCTGTTTTATGAGCAATTATAAACAGAAACTTTTATTTAAATTTAAGTGCACCCAATTTAACAGATCAACTTACTGTGATTTATTCACAAACTTGAGACACTTCTTCACTTGACAGAATTAATTTATGGCTCATTTAAACTGAGCTGATCTGATCAGGAGTATACACTGACCTTTTCCTCTTATTTCATTATTATCTTTTCTAAATCTTGAGAGTTTTTCTTTGTGAAAATGAGTACAATACACATTGTCTGGCTGAAAAAACAGGCATATTCTCCCGTAATTGAGCATGAACATATACAAAGTCTAGTGACACTGCATTCTAGGTTTTTCCCAGTTTTGAGTAGACTTCTAGCATTCAGTTGCTTGCTAATAAATTTAAAATACATATGCAGTTCTTGTAAACCTTAGAGGTTCCTATATTTTATTCCAGAAGTAAATTGAGTATCACTCTTTTCAGTGTTACCAATTTTCCTGTTATTAATAGTTGTAAAAATTTAAAACCAGAAGAAAATCAAACTACTTTATACTATTCAGATTATTCTCTAAAGTACAACCTAAGATTTTATTATTTTACACTTTGAGATTCCGTTTGGAGAAATGGTTGCCCACCAGTCTCTTGAAGGATTCCCCTCAACAATAAATCCTCAAAAGGCATCCCTTGGCTCCAAACTCCTTGTTGTCAACCCAAATGATTTTTTTAAATGACAAATAATTGTTTACTAATGCCGTCTCACAGTAAGCACTTTTCCAGAAATTTAAATGTCAGAGCTATACTAGAAAACATGAGTAGTTCTCCCATTGTGAAATACAGACAGTGACAATAGAGAATGTGAGATTCCTCTAAATAGACAATTTAAAAAAATTAGGTTTTTAAAGATTTTCTTCAAAGGAACTTGTCCAGAATTTTTTACTGGTGAGTTTAGTTAATGTTGCATGAAGTACAAAGAAAATATCTCAGAAATCTATTTGACACAAATATTAAAATGTATTCTGAACAGTCTATATAAGAAATGAGACAACAGATGGTATGGACAGAAAAGCAAAGATTTAAGCTTAATCAGTGTAACAGGTTAACTGCTACTACACAAGTCATGGAAAAGAGGAGATTGAGGGAAGAATTTTTTTCAGGGTGGTAATGTAATACTGGAGATAATGATGGAATCTTCTCAATCACAAAGAGCAGAAACGGGTAAGTACTTGTTCAGACACCAGAAATAATCATACTATGGAGGCTAAAATTTCTGGTTGTCAGCCACAAGACTCAAAATTGTGACAATGAACACAAATATAGTGTGAAGTGATATTTAGAAAAAAAGTTTCTGTGGGTTCTACTTTATTGTAAGGGATATTAGAAATTAACATAGAATGCTCACTTCTAAAACATCTTTCTTGTGATGAGGAAATTTCAGGTGTTCATGGCAGGCATTTCTTTCCATGGAAAGTTAAACAGCGAAACACACTTTGTGCTGTATTTGGGGAATTTATCTGATAGGAAAAGAAAAAGAAATAGACTAGGAATGCAAGGAGGCTTTCAACAAAATACTGCAATTAGCAGCTGCAAAGACTTGAATAACAAAAAACAATTCCAATAAATTAAATTCTAAGATTTTCTAAATTTTCCAGCTGTTGGTAAATTAAATAAATGAATGAAAGGGCTATCATATGCCTTAAGGAAGAAAACTCATATAAAGTCCTTACTTCTAAAAAATCTCATGACATTATTTCCACTGTCTTCACATTGATTTGTCTTTTAAAATTCAGTGATTTTACATTTTGAAGTGTCTTGGGAATAAATTCTTCCTGATGAAATTTGCTTCTGATTTGATTATTCTGATTCATAAGCACTTTTATGAATTGATATCTTGTATTTATATTATATATTATTATATTTTTGTTCATATTATATGTGGAGAGGAGGTGAAGATGATGCCTAAAATATTTTTTTTTCTCTTTTTAGAGTTTAGTTTTTTGAAATTTCTCTCATGTTTAGAAAGTTCTAAGTCCATCAAGCCAACATAGCTTCATCCTTTAGCACTGATATCTCAATTAGCTGGTTTGAATTCAAAACAGGAGGTGGGTAAACTACTAAACCACTAATTTGAATACATTAATTTTCCTACCCTGAAATGCAAGGGTCAGGCCATTACTATAATTTTATGTTGCTGTATGTTGTTTGGAACAAAAGAATTGTATTAGTGTAGCACAGTTTGACTGTTCCTACCTGCTAGCTTACAATCTATTTTCATGTCCCTTTACCTTCAGATTAACACTCCATTTTATTGCATTTCTGGTCTAGTCAGAGCCACTGAATTTATGCAAGTTTATACTATGAATCAAACATTCATCTTAGCTGAAGACAGTACTTTGCAATGCAATTTATAATGGAATCAAATTTATAAGTACTATGAAATTAATCAGACCATGTACATGTCGAAGCCATTTCTTTCAGTAGTATAAGCACCAATTAAGTGAGGATGAAGAAAGCAATTTAAAATCTCGACTATCTAGAGATGTGCTTGTTGCCTTGAACAGCTTGAATGTATCCTTCTTCTCCCTTGGGTCCCTCTTGAGGTCCCAGTCCAGTTCAAGTGTGGCAAATTAATGTAGCTTTATTTTGATTTGGATACTTACTCTATTAAAACCCCCAGCAAAGCAAACAAAACACAATAAAAACAACAACAAAACCCCTAGAGAATTACTATATACACCCCCAGTGGGCTATTTGCATTTTTATTCACGTGACACTTTTGTTCTGTTCTAGTAGTTTGCTCGACATTACTGAAGAGCAATCTGTACCGTATCATAAAATAATACAAATCACTTTTCCACTGAGAAGAACTAATAAGTCTTTCATCATTTTTATTACTAAATCCTTGTTGGAAAAAATAAATTCTGTGCACTCAAGCATAATTTTACCTTATGTCTGAATGTTTGTTTGTTAACAAAATATAATTGTCCTTTCCATCACTTCTGTTGAGTGTGTGAGGAGAGCTTCTGCCTGCCATCTCCTGAAAACTGAAAAAGTTTTGTTGTATTTTGAAAGTTGCACAGGTGAGGGAATATTCAGTCTTACAATTTCAGTTGTAAGAAACGAAAATATACTAGTTCATGAAGGGAAAAAAACATGAATTTTTGTTTTCTTTCAGAAAAAAGATTCAATGACTTAAGTTCAATTTCCGTTACAAGGAGCAAAACATTTAACACAGTAGAAAATTCCTTTTTCATGGATACAGGCTGAAGGAAATGGTCACCAGGAACTCCATGAAGTTCAAAGAGAAGTGCAAAGTTCTGTACCTGGGGAAGAACAATTCTCTACAGAATTATGTGTTGGGGCCCTGAGGCACAGTTAGCTAAACATGAGCCAGGGAACCCTTGCTGCAGGGAAAGCAAATGGTACCCTGGGCTACATGAGGCTCCAGGGGAGGTGACCCTGCCCCTTTATTCAGCACTGGGGAGACCACACTTGTATTACTGTGTCCAGTTCTGGGTTTGGCTGTACAAGAGAGACACGGGTGTACAGAAGAGACTTCAACAAAGGGACACAAGGGGGGTTAAGGGGCTGGTGAATCACACATGTGAGGGAAGGCTGAGAGATCTGGGACCACTGTGCCTAGAGTAGAGAAGGCTCAGGAGGGATCTCACCAATTAATGTAAATACCTGAAAGGAGGGTGCAATGTATGTGAAAATCTGAAGGGAGGCTTTTCTCAGTGGCTCCCAGTGACAGGAACAAGAGGCATAAACCAAAATTCAGGATTGGCTGTCTGAACATCAGGAAACATGTTTTTACTGAAGGGGTGATGGAGTACTGGGAACAGGTTGCTAAGGCTGTGGACTATTCCTGGAGATATTATAAATACAGCCCCAGGCAACTGGCTTTGGGTCATCCTACTTGATTAGGGGAGTTGGACTTAATGCATAGAATCTTTCCAAACTCAACCATTATTAAATTCTGAAATTCTGTCATACACAATCTACAATTTTTATCATGGTTACATGACTTAGGATCACAATTCCTGTTAACTTACAGCAGAATTACACTTCAGCTCTGAGAGTTACTTTGAAAAACTCCCATTAGCCTGTTAGATCAACGCTGATCGGTCTTTTTTTTTTTCCTTACTTTCCAATGCACATAGGATTCTACATTTTCAAACTTTTGCCAAGTCTTTTTTTCATGTGTCCTCTGCTTTGTCTTTGAAGCTGTTCATTTGAGGAACTACTGTTTCATAAAATCACATGTGGCTGTTTTCTTATGTCCCAAAACTCATCATTACTGATGTGAAAGCTCTACACAGATCTCAAATGATCCATGAACAAGAATAAGCTCTTGCAAATGCTGTGATCTCTAGAGGCAGATTAGACTGTTATTGATTTAGTGGCAAGAGTCTAATAGTAATAATGGCAATATAGAATCATTGAGTATACACAGATTCCTCTAAAGATTAGGTGCAATTAGATTAAAGATAAAGGATAATTTGACTGATATAATTAATGAATTCATGAGTTTGTAGAGATTTGGAAAGTGCCTTGAAACAAAAGAAAACCGACAAAACCAAAAACAAACCAAAGTGCTCTGTTTTAATCATCCCATTTCATATGTTCTTACTTTTTTTTTTATGACAATTTTTTTATGCAGTGATTATGAAATACTGGTTCAGATATATGTTTTGGTGAGATCTGATGTGTCATGGGGGACTTTTAGTTTTTTCATAAAATGATGGCATTTCCCATTGCTCTCTGTATCTTCCTGAGGATTGGAAGTGGAGAGGGAGGTGCTGAGCTGCTCTCCCTGGTACCCAGCGACAGGACATGTAGGATTATTTCAAAGCTGCACCAATGTGATAGATATTAGACTGGATATTAGGATATCAGGAAGCATTTGTTTACAGCAGGGGTAGTCAAACACTGCAACAGTCTTCCTGAATTGTGATGATGTCCCAAACCTCTCCGTGTTTAAGGGACATTTGGACAATGCCCTTAGCAACAATTTGAACTGTTGGTCAGTCCAGAAGTGACGGGGCAGTCGGACAATCATCAGATTGTTGTAGTTTCCTTTGAACTGAAGTATTCTATTCTGCTACAATTTCCTTAAAAATGATATACTTTACTTTTATGTTTTACTTCTATGTTTTTAGATAAGTGGTTCCTAAAACAGCCAATAAATCTATAAAATAAAATAAAATAAAATGTAAATTTTGGTTATGGAAGGGACAGAGTATAGAGCTTAATACAATTTCTTTTGGGATGCATGCCAGTTTATGAAAAATTTCTTGGGAAATGATGCTTGCCATTTTCTGCAACAATATTCTGTTCATTATTACACAATATAAAATATCATTCTGGTGTTGGCTATATTATACATGCTCCAAAAAATTGTCTTGGTGTATAAACAGAGTTTTTTATGTCTCAAGGACTTTTAAGGTCTTCCTAATACAAGATTGGTCCTTTATATGTATTTCACTACTGTTTTTTCAGGCAGCAAATCAAAAGAGATACCTCAGAAAAGAAACGTGTTGTTTTGGCTGAAACACTCATCTGGAATTTGACACATTGCTTGATTTCCTAATTTGCTGTAGTTTTTCTGTACAGGCTTGAGTGAGCCTGAGAGTATGAGGTTCTCTAACTTAAGATGTATGAAACAAAAATGCATTGTTTGAACTCCTGAAAGTAATCTCATTCAACAACAGAGACAAGAAGATTACTTTTTGGATGTGCTTCTCTTTCTCTATTAACTATAGAAAGAAGAAAGAAAATATTCTGACTAGGTATCTATTTTTTGAATAGTAAAAATTTGATGAAGCAAAGTGGTCATAAGTTTCCTTAATTAACACAGCTTACCCAAGGACACCAGAGACTTAGATGTGACCTAAAAATACAGTATTTCCTGTAAGAGGCACTTTTATTCTACAACTTTGCTGAGCTGATTTTGATGTTTACCTCAGCGTGAGATGAACTTTACATACGAGGTAAGGGACTAGATCTTTTATTTTTCTATGAAGGAATTTAGAGGACAAGTTATACGCATTAGTGTAAATGAGAGGCATCTTGTTGAAATTGATTTCTCAGTTGTCCTTTCTCTAAAATACTCTAGAGAATGTCATCCTTTCTTATTATCTTTCTTATTTTACATTAGCTTTTTAGAAACTGTGTTTTTTACAGGGAGTTGTCTTTTCTTATAGCTTATTATGGTTTAATATCTTTCACCTAATAGGAATAATTTTGTGTAAACAAACAATATAAGGATGAATTCTGAAAATTCTGAAAACTGTTTGAGTCTTCTTGTTTAAGAGCTCCATCTTAAGAATTTAAGAATTAAATTCCTAATAATTAATAATGAAACTTATTGAAATTATAACTATAATAAATAATAATATATTATTAATATAAGTAATATTAATAAATAACAATAATATTAATAATTAAATTTTGTTACTAAATTAGGAATAATTTTTGACGTAGTAACAAATTATTTCAAGGTTATTTCTGCGTGCATCTAAGCCTTGTTTCCTAAGTTTTACAAAGGTGATCTTGAGTTCTGTAGAAAAGCTTTCCAGATTGGAAAAGCCATAAACAAGTTCTGCAGTATTTCTTCATTTCCATTTTCCCTGTATGCTACATTCCTTACAGTGATGTAAATCTGCAGACCCTACATGCCAATATAAACTCACACTGATCGCTTTGCAGGCTCACAGCCAACATTTGTATTATCAACAGTAAGTATCATGGAGAGGCTGTGTGCAGTCATACTTCAAATTAGATTAAGAAATTAATACTTAATATGTCATGATTTATAATAGTGTATTTTCTTGACAACAGTGTTAGGCTAATTGTTTCAATTAGGTTGGAATTCATTGCTTGTTACTGGGAATTCATATTGATTAAGAGATTAGATACCAGAAAGTATGCAACACTTTTATTGCTTCCCAGCAGTAAAATAGATTGCCAATTTAAAGATTTTTCCAGTGCAACTCAGTATTTGCAACACCTTTACACAGTCTTGCATAATTCAGGGATTTTACTTGTCTGTGTTTGTGGTCCCTGACTAAAAAATGCATTTTGGAGGATTCGCAGAACATTAAATTTGAATATTTGGATTATAAAATCATTCAATTAAGGGTTACTTTATGAAAACTGTACTGCTAATTTAAACTGTGTCAAAGATTCTTAAAAGATTTTTAATCCTTTAACACAGTTACTAATTAGTTTGAGCTATCATAGACAAAGGCAGCATGAAT
This sequence comes from Parus major, assembly GCF_001522545.3. Lineage (NCBI taxonomy): Eukaryota > Metazoa > Chordata > Aves > Passeriformes > Paridae > Parus > Parus major. The sequence continues at coordinate 95,901,993 of NC_031770.1, forward strand.
AAGAGGTTAGATGAACGTGTTCTTGAAGTGCTTGTTGATATCTCTTGCTCTGAGCATCTGACTAAGGTTCTTTTGGTCTATCCTGCCTGTTGAAGCTATGCCTGTGTTTCTCACATCCTATTTCTGATGAAGTCTAACGAGTAAATAACAGGCATTGGTATTTTTTATTTTTATTATTATATCTCATAATTTTGAGTGGAATAAAAATAGTGTTAAATTCTCTTTGACAGCTAATAAGCCAATTTATTTTTGTGCCCAGTCATCCCACTTAGTGGCTAAAACAAACATATATATGCAGTATATTTCAGTGCTTGAATTTTTGATATCTTTAGTACATGGTGTTGGAGATTTTGATTTGTGAGTGAAGAAAAAACCTTGGTTAAATTAATGTGTCTCATGCTGCAGTGGAAGTTGATACTGCAAGCATTTCTATTTTCTCCCATTGGGTTGTATTGCTGAAAAATGTTCTTTGAAAACTTTATTTTCAAACCAAAGCCAAAAGCTTCACTGCAATAGAATGGTGTAAGGCACCTCTGCCTTTAAGGATAATATGCAAGTCTTTGACACTAGGGGAAATGTCATCTTGGCACTTAGAAAATGTCAAGTCGCATCTTGACCTATTTCCCTTGGTACCCAGAGATTTCCCAATATTGTAAAGCAGCACAACCTGGGAATCTGTATTTTGTACACAGTTTCTCTCTGGAGGAAACATACCTACTTGGGTGTTTGATGAGTTTTCTGCAAATTTGGAAGTGCCTGTGTTCTGAGAGGAGACTGTCTTTGAAGGAGTGTAATGCTTTATCCTCTGGAGAGAGGTGAGGCAGGGACATGACTCTGCTATGAACTGCTGAATAAAAGATTGGCTTCTGCGTGAGAACCATTCTTCACCTTCTCCACTGCAATTACATGAGACTGGGGGACAAAACAAATCTAAGCTTGTTCCTTGGCCTAGACCCTCTTAGGAAGTATGTGACCTTCCAGGTGGCTGATTGGTGCCATGATCTTTCCTTCTTAAAGAAGCCATTCACTGGTTCTGGGGAATTCCTTGTGAGAGGTCCAGAAGCAGTAGAAGTGAGGACACAGATGTTGCATAAGGAAAGTGTTATATTCTGGGAAGTTATGTGAGCAGATCCTTGAGCTAAATGTAAGCGTTAGGATCGACAGACCTGATTAAACTGTCACCTTGAATCTTGTAATAGGAGGACAAGAGAGCAGAACTTGTTCTTTCAATTAAGAATTTTTTTTTATTCAAGGTTGAGTAGTGGATCAGGAAACATTTGGTTTTTTATGCAATTATTTTTAAACATATTTTTTATTTAAAAATCAAACCAAATGAAAGTGAATACTGTTATAAACAACCAGTGAGAGAAAGTAGGAGCTCAGACCAAATTATTTTGTTGTTTAGATGATTCACTGCCTGCAGTGGTTACAGCTACAGACTCTAAATTACTTACATGGAATATTGATTCAAAGTTCCTTAAACATAGCAGGCAAAAAATTATTACATTAGAAAAAATTAAATTTAAACATCAGGAATCTTACTGCCAATTGGTGGAAGCTCTTATACAGCAAAGCAGAAAGTACATCATTTTTAGCGTTTTCAAATTTGCCAAGTGTAAAATTGACATTTGTGGCAGCTCCTGCACACAGTGGCATGGTTACTTGCAATAGTTTGCTTGGTGTACCATAGTAAATCATGAAATTAAACATTGTCCAATGTTTTATATTTTTGCCTGTGGATAGCTGTTTACTACATAATTCAATTGTATTATAAATATTAAAGGATTCCAATCCCTTTCATTAAAACAGAACCCCACAATTGAAAGAGGTGCTTTGTTTGCCTTTCCAGACTAGGCAATTGCTCTTCACATTTGAGAGCTGCTGTTTCTCCTCACTCTGAAGAAATAATTTAAAGCGTCTCATGTTTTTTGGTTTGAGTGGTTGGTGGGGTTTTTTTTGTTTGTTTTGGATTGGGTTTTTTGGTGTTTTGTTGGTTGTTTTTTAATAGAGGAATAAGCATTTTGGCACTCTATTAAAAAAATACTGAATAATTTCACAGAAATGTCTTTCTACAGAATAAGGTCCTTATCTACACAACTTTTGCCTCCTGTTTTAGAATCTGTCTATTCATTAAGGTCAAACTGTGTGCTTGGATCACTAGAGGGAAACTTTCTTGTAATGCATGAGTTCCTCTATAAAGCTGCTGAAGCCATAGCTACCAGACTCCTGAGACCTTCCAGGGGAAAAAAAAATACATAGAGTTAAAGTGTTAGATAAACAAAACTGTTCAATGAGGAAAAGTCTTCACAGAGAAGCTGGCCTCCAACACACCAGAAATCCTGGAAATATGTAAACTCTGAACAAGCTACATGCAGTCTGCAAGATAAACCCGACCTTGCTCTGCAGGTTGAGTCTATATGAACTGAATGTCTTGCAGATTGGTGTCTCTCCTCACATCGCTATCTCCCAGACATATTTTCCTTGTTAAACAAAAAAAAAATAAAAATGGAAACAGGCTAGAGTCAGACTGCATCAAGATTAAAGGTTTTAGAAATACCCCTAGGATGTGTATACAGTCAGCGAGAGCCGCAGTGACTGGAGAGATTTATAAAGGATGCCTTCATCAAGTTGTGGTCCATCCTTGAAGGCTATATCCAGGTCTATCAGAAGTTCTAATTGATAGTGATTAAGGATTAGGGGAGGCAAAACTTTTTTAATGAAAACACAGCAGATCCTGAAATTAAATTTTCATATGAACAAAAATAAAGAAAATTTATGTTATGATTGACTTCTACCTGTTTTAAAATGTGGAATCTAGCTTTTTTAGCTGACATTTTTAGAATTAATTTTACTTCAGCATTATATTGTGTTTTAGTTGCCATTCTTGTTTGGCAAACAAAAAAATTATTTAATTTTTCGTAGTCACTGGATTGCTCTCAAAGTGCAAGATGTCATGATGACAAGGAAGACCAGGAACAGTGAGAACTTTCCTCACAAAGTTGCAGGAGCTAGGTTGTCTGTTGCTGCTTTGATATCCTGGATTTGGCAGAAAATTCACCCATGACAAACACTAACTCCCATCTTTCTAGTAAGTAACCAAAAGTAAGAGAGGACCCAAAACTGGAGATTCAGTTTTGAACACTCCTAAAAGTATTTAGTTTGCCATCTCCAAAAGGGATATTCATAACTACCATGGAAGACAGTGGGTTGGAGGGTGTTTCACCAAGTCAGCATAGATAAGAGTAAAATTTATTTCGAGAATTTTGTTGATTGATTGTTTGAATGGTCCCATGCTTGGTCCTGAACCAGTCTGACCTGCACAGCTCCAGACTAATTTTGGGCACAGAATAGAACCTAGCACAGGCAGGGACAATTTCCAACAGAGAGTTTTACTCTTGGTATCTGAAAGTTAACATCTTTTTTCTTAGTTAATATCATCTTTCTCTTTTTAAATTGCCATCATGTTTTAAAGGAGTATAGTGGTCAACAATTTTTTTAAAAGTAAAAACTTCTCTGGAGGCATGGACTCTGAGCTGGGAGTCTGTATTAGCTCCTAGAATGGTTTTATGTATGAATATCAGACCATGAATTACATGTTTCAGTGTTCAATACAGACCTAACACTGAGATGTCAACAAATTATTTCTGAAATTTGGCTAATGGTTTCATTTATGTGAATAATTTGGACTACTCTATGGTAGTCTTAAAAGCACAGTACAGCTGGACATTGAGGGAAAGAAACTAACAAGAGATAACTTTGCTAGATACCTTTGCAAACTTATTGAATAACCAGAACATATCACAAACATGAATTATTTCTAACTGCATTCAACTTCTTCCTTTTATTATTTATAAATAATTATCTTTGTATAGAGAACTCAAAGGACAAAACCAAATAGAAATGTGAATGTTATTTTAAAACTCTCATGTTTCTATGTACATTTATTTTTATTGCAGCTACTGTGAGTCCTTATCAGAAAGTTTAGATACATTAAAGAAAAAAATGAAATTTTTCTGTGATCACTGTGCAAGCTCTTTCTTAACTTAGTGTAAGTGTGAATACAAGCTTGTTTGAAAGCTAAAAAGTTACTCTAATTAATCCCTTAGAGAACAATTAGTAGAGCTGAGGATATAAAATTTAAACCTCCCAGGTGGGTTTTTGTATAAGAGTCTCATAGAGCACTAATAAAAGTACTATACTTCTCCTAAGAGCTAATGCACTTGTAAAACAACCAGAGCATAAAATATTTGTGTAATAATCAGGAGAACGAAGCAGAAGACTGTTCAAATAAATACCACTTGTCAAGGAGAATAGATTCTTAGAACAGTTCTCTCCCTTTTTCCTCTGTTAATATTTCTAGTTGTTATGCTTTATGACTCCCTTTTACAAGCATGATCATTTTTTATTGTTTGCTTGTATGGTTTGGTTTTCAGAGACAGTGAATTAAATTTGCGTTTGGACAGACATGTGTGATGGATTTAAGTGAGGCTACTAGCATGTTTAAAGTTAATCTGAATGGTTCCAAAACTGAAGTCAAAGAAGCAAAACTGGAAACAAAAGACTTTGTTTGGTTATTATTTTTTAAATAGTTTGTATTCAAGTAGAAATTTTCAATAGAAAATGCAGGATAAAAAAAACCAAACCAACAACAACAACCACTGAAAATCTACCCAACCACAACTACCAATGATACTTTCCCTTAGGTTTGGGAAACATCAGAAGAAAAACCCAAACAACAAAATAAAAACTAAACGAAAATGAAAACAAAAACAAAAACAAAAACAAAAACAAAAACAAAATAAAACCCAAACAACCAAATAACCAAAAAACTCAAAAAACCCCCCCAAAATTAAAATTCTTTAGCTATACTTGACTTGAAAAATAGCAAAGGTAATAAAACCATGCTTTGACTTTCTTTACTGGGGAGGTGTTGCATAATGAGAGTACAGGAGCCACTAGACACATTTACAAACAGAACAGTCCAAGAATTTGGCTACTTAGGTATACCTATATATATGTTTCTGTTCAACTAATAAAAAGGTTTGTGCAACTTATGGATGGTAATGAAGATAAGCATGGATGTTGATTTGCCTCCTGCAGGTTTTTCTTGTCCCTCTGTTCAACTGATATAAGACTCTGTTCTCACAGACATATCCTTCCTGTTGGCCATATCCTCCTGTGATGTCCTGTGGAATTCCAAAGTGCTCCTTTTGACAGTAGCCACAGCCTCACTGGACATTCCATCATTGCAGACGGATGTAAAGGCTCATTTTTCCCAGCCTTTCAGATAGAATGTATCATAACCCAACATAAGTGACCACCAGGAGGCTTTTGGAAATATATTCAGAAACCAAGGCTTTCTTTCAAAGCCTTCAAATAATTAATTGTTGAATGTTGATTATTGAATAGCTCCTAGTTCTGACATCATCTCTAAACACCTCTTTTACTCTAACATTCAGAAGGTTTCTTCTCTTGAACATCTGGAGCAAAGACATTTGAAGAAATCAATGAGAATGTTGTATAAATCAGGTTGAGAAGTACGTCTGGAACTACGTAAAGAAGGAAGAAGGCAATCTGTAACAATACAGAAATTTAGAAGTTTCAAAAGTTGAAGAATATATGGCATTTTCACCTGTGACAAAGACACACACACAATCAAAAATGAGTTGGCAGAGGTGGATGTGTGTGCGTTTCAACCCTCAAAACATCCAGTTGTGATATTTCTTTGATTCTTGATATCAAAAAAAGCAGTGGTTCTTACATTTTCTTCTATAATTAATTAATTTTTTCTGCTCCAAATTAGCTTTCAATAAGAAAAGATGAGGCACTTTTACTTATTTATATTTATTTTCAATTTTGAGTGAAGAACTCCTAGCAAGTAAGAGAAGGGAAGAGAAGTAGAAAAGTGATGTTTTTCAAAGAAATTATCACTACAGAGAAAAGGCATACCATGGACTATGTCATATGATCAGTCATAATATTAAATTTTAAATGACTTTTTGGGGTTTTTTTTCCTTAGTTTTTTTTCATTTTGGATCTGAAAAGTAGCTAAATTTTAACCATCAAAGATTGGCTTAAGCACATTGATAGCAGATCCAAATAATTTTGTAATACTACATCAAGAAGGTCTATTTAAAAAATAAATGGTGCTTTTTTTCAAGTGAGATTGGGAAAATTATTAACACTCAAAGATATTGTGTTTTTAAAAGGAAGCAGTTAAGACAGAATGTGCAAACGGTTTGGATATTCAACCTCTTCCAGGGTACCCTTAGTACTTGCCTAAACTTTTGCAAAAAGCAGTCTAAAATTGTCAGGGTGTGTCAGTGAGCTTTTATTTAGTTCTGGGAGATTTTGTAGAACTGCTTTTAAACAAATTGTGTTCCCTCTTGTTTCTGAATATGCCTGCTCAGGTCTGGATGTTATCACTCACAACTGTGACTGCAGAAACAGCAGGCTAAATAGAAGCTATAAAGAACTCCACTGTGTTTTTTTCCTGCAAATGTAAAGTTTGACTGTGCTGTAGTAGTCTGCATCAGCAGTTTTTGCAGACAAGACAGTCTCAGCAATGACATTAAAACTGGTAATTATGGGCAACTGAGTCATATCCTTCCTATGTAAACTGGCCTTAAGCTTCCTCTGACTGAAGTTCATGCACTGAAACCTGAGGTGGCACAAAATGAGGCCATATGGTATGTGATCCCTATTCCCTTGTGCATTAACTATGCACAGACCATGAAATAATGTTGTACAGGCATATTTGTAATGATTGTGCATGAAGTGTGTGGGTTTGAGATTGCAGCTGTGATCACTGTGTACATGATTTCCAGAAGACACGGTGATCTTGCAAAAAGCATATCTAAGTTAAAATGTCCTGCAATAGTTCTGGGTAGTCAAATCTTTGTACTTCTGCCTGCTGATTTGCTCAAGGAGAAAACTAAAAGCAAAACACTTGACATATTATCTACTTTTCCTGAGAGATGACTATTACAGCAGCAGGGTGATGGCTAATGCACTGATATCGATTCATGGATCTACTGCATTGCTCTGTAATTTTAAGATGCTTTGACAGCTGTCATAGGTCAAGGATCTGTCTATTACCTGGCAAAGATGGGTGTAGACTACACAAATAGAAGCTGTTTTCCTAAGTTGCCTACTGATTTGCTTCATAAATGATTCTTGCTACCTTTTCATTTAAAGTATTGCAAGTGCAAGGTTTTGCTGCCAAAAGAAATCCCCTTAGGCTTAACAAGAAGTAAGGGGGCAAGCTTTTAATGCTGTGATTATTTCGTGAGCTCCTCCTGAGTTTTCTGTCATCGTTACTTTAGTTTGCATTCCTTGGCATGCTTTGGCAATGGCAGAAAGGATGGCTAAATATAGGAACACCCAGAGGCTGGGGTTGTATTACTGCCAGAGCAGCAATAGGAGCAGCAACATCAGACTATTGAAAGTCTCCAGGATTTGCTGAGAGATGGCAGAAGGGTGAAAAGCAGACAAATCTTCTTCCTTTCTCAGTCACACTTTTATTTAATTTGTCCTAAGTAATAATAAGCCAATGAGCAGTGAGATTGATTCTTGTTTGCAGTTGTCTGTGTTTTTGGCAGGGATATCACCTCACAGAGTTTTGCCTTGTGACAATTATCATCCTTCCAGACCAAGCTCAGACATGGATTTTGGTGAGAGTACACACCAAGGTTTCTTCTCAATGGGCAGTGCAAAGGGTGCCACCTCTTCCTGGGGAGGACACAGCTTAGCCATGGAGATGCAAGCTATGCTGTGACAGGACAGTAGAATAATATGTCTCCCATTTTATTTCTGGTACAGATGCAGCCTTGGAAGGTACCAAATGGCATGGGATTTTTTTGGGGCTAATCCATGTCCTGCAAATTACTTCTCTCCATTAAACTCTGCCATAAAGGTTCATTCCAGTTTTCTGGTTAAGACAACACAAAGGGATGAAGGTCTTTCAGAGGTGAGGAAAGGGAAGGAGAGGTAACAGCTACTTTTATTCTTTGACTTACCTCCTGTTTTGGGCATACATGGATATCTCAGCCTGTGTAGTGGCTTTTCAGCTTTGTATGGTGATGGAAATAGCCTTAGTTGTACAGAGCTTGAGGAGAGCAGAGGACAGAGAGCTGGTCATGCTGTGTTCTCACTTAAATAGCAGCCTACTTTGCTTGGCAGTCTATTAGAATAAGATTTGTGTCACAGACGTCTCGCAGTGTTGAAAGTTCAGGATAGAAGGATGCCAGCAATGCATGACAGGGATGGGATGAGGTTTAACACAATCAAAACTTCCTCTTAGAATTAAAAAAAAAAACAAAAGAAAAAAAGAAAGAAAAAAAGAAAGAAAAAAAGAAAGAAAAAAAGAAAAGAAATTCATGTACACTCATAAAAATACATTGTTTCTTCACATTCCATAATCAAGCATATGAAGACTGGAATATGTCTCAAGCTTTTGTACATCTTGAATACATGAAATTTCTCTGTAGGGTCATATGCCATCTTTTCCACAGGATCCCTCTCTTCTTTGCTCAGTAGAGCTGTACAAGTGAACAAATGGGCTGTCTATGTGAAAAACAAGCCTGGTATTTCTTAACTTCAAAATTATTCAAGTTTTCAACATTTATCACAAATTATTTAACTTAACAGTAGAATCTTCTGTACACAGTCTTTATATATCTGTTAAATACAGTGATCCTGCTTTAGAGAAAGCTTTTAAAGGGATATAAATTAGATTTTCTTCACTTCTTTAAGTCTCACTTATTCCATCTCTACCCATGTGTTAAGGAGTCTCAGTCTAAATGGCATGCTGAAGAAATATAGAGAAATGGAAATTAAGTAACCAATCTCTTTTATGTTACACCTCCTTCCGGCTTCTAAGCATGTAAATTATAATGAGACTACCTTTCAGTAAAGTGGCTGTAATTAGACCTAAGTGGCTGCAAGCAAGCCTGAGTCACAGGTCCTTATACACTGCTTCTTAATTTGGCACACTTTCAAATTTGTCTGATCATCACATCTAAGCTTCGTATCAGTACATCTAGACATTGCACAAGAACTACAAAAAAGGCTGAACCTTACATGAAGCTTTCAATTGTGTTTGCCCTTAGCCATAGAGCAACAACTCTTTTCCTTCCCCATGCAAGAGGTACCAGAAGTACAGATTAGCTAACACTCTGGCTGTGGTAATAGAACCCAAATAAGATTTAGTGACCATATTCTAAGAGCAAAAAGAAATAAATTGTGAGTTGTAGGACCACAAAAAAGTAGTTTGTCCTACAAAAATAAAGAAAAAACGGAGAATGTCAAGTAATCTGCTTTTCTGCTGCCTTTTGCTATGCTGATGAATCTATTGTACATTGTCCTAGAGACAGTCTCAGTGAGTAATGTAAGTTACAAAAAGGCTCTCCAAAGTGTTTGTATTTTATTTGGGTCATTTAATTTTTCTAGTATGTAATGTATTCCTTCAGGGAAGTGCACTGGGATGGGCAGATGTCACGATGGAGGGAGGAAAGTGGTTAAAGTAGTTTATTGCTAAGTAAAAAAACAAGAATTCAGTACAATGAAATTTTGTTCTCCAGAATTGTACCCTGTCCGCAAAGATTTGCAAACTCATTCAATGTTCATTGCTGGTGTCCATGTGATGCCTTTTTCTCTTTAGTTGATTCTTGCTTCTTTGAGCAATTCTTGGGCTTGCTCAGAGAAATTCTGATTTATCCCATGTAAAAAGTGGAGATGTACAGCTGTGCATATCTGGCAGCCCAGATGACCTTACTTGCTTATGAAAACATTGGTGTCTCTCAGGACTTCATGGTCTTAAACTGTTGAACTAACATGTTTGAAGTTTTATTTAGTGACCTAACTCATCTTTTGTATTCCAATCCAACTTTTTGGTTCAACATTTCAAAATACAACAGTGTACACACTGACTAAACATAATACTGAATCAGAAGCAGATACAGCCATCCTTTCCAAACTGGAATACTCCTGATTTACTTCAGTCTGTTTTGCATTAGTTCTTGAGTGTGCTACTGTCCCAAATGCAGAAAAAAACATTTCTCCAACCAACTTTTTGAAAGGGTAAATATGTAACTTGAAAAAAGCCCAAATACAGAATCTTCAAAGTTTACCAAGACTTCTTTATGTTAAAATCTGAATCCTTTCAGATTAATAGTATGATTCAGAAACATAATTCATCCCAATTCTTTTACAAATGGTGAATTATCGCTCAGTGATAGCACTGTGTTCACATTTCTGTGTTGAAGCAATTGTTTGAATTTGCTAAGACAATTTTTGCTAGATTCAGGCATTCATGTTCTCTTTTAAGCCAGAAGGTGTTTTTTTGTTGATTTAAAATAGGGATTTGAATTGTTTACTTACTAAATTATAATTTAGACCAGTAGTGCTCACCATTTTATGATCTCAAATCTCTCAAGCTATTTTTTTCTTTTGACTTTGGTAAGAAAGAGGTTTCTTTTAGTTATTGATAACATGTTACTTACTTTACAACACATATAGCAGTTCCCTTGATCTGAAGCATGAAGAGCACATGTTCATGGTGGACATCATGTGACAGTAAATTTTGAGCTGCCTTTTAAGGACATGAGGGAGAGAAGAGGACCTCTGCATTTAGCAATTCCAATGTCTCTAACAGCTCTTAGAAAAAAATGATACAAATTAAAATTAACTATGCTCCTTGCCAAGTGGTGAGGCATATTAGTCAGGAAATGGATGACTGTTTACATTAAAGGCTTCCCTTTTACTTCTATCTCTGTAGACTGGCTGCACATTGGAGTAGCTCTATTGTCTGGGCTGGAAAAACATGTGATTTTCACTGATGCAGTCTTACATTGGTGAATATCACAAATACCATCTGAATAGTCCAGTTCTCTGTGGGAACCTTCTCTGTGACAGTACAGCTGCACTACTGTAAAACAGCACTTAGGGGTATGACATTTATTTGCCTGTGAAACCCTTGCAATTCTCTTGACTGAAAAGCAGGGCGTTTTCTCTACTGCTTTCCTTTTTTATCTGCTACAACACAGGGAAATTTCTGGAAACAAAACAGTGCTTTGGAAACTGAGATCCCAGAAGCACAGGTTTTAAGAGAAATAAATAGTTCCTCTTTTCATTTATATTTGAAAATATATATCCTAAGAAGAGAGCAAGGGGAAAGGAGATAGATGATGTCTTCCAGATGACAGCTTTCTGGATGGAATTTAAAGTCGAAAGCACAAGAAAATTTTCATTAACATTCAGATTGCATGTCATTTTGATTCACACTCCCTAAGCAAGTTAATTTGGGCTGCAGCCAACCTTCTTACAGTGTGATGACAACACAACAAGCTTCACCGCCTCTTTTCATTGCTAATGATTCCTTGAGTGACAGTCGTGGTCTCTGAGCTCGGCACGACTCTTCACCCTGCAGCGACCTGCAGTATCAGAGCTGCCTCTGCCCTTGGCCCCCGCTGGGTTCTGTGCAGCAAGGACATTCTACCACGTCAGGATGACAGCAAAAAGGGGGAAGGTCTGCTCAGGAAAGCACTCAGAGAATGCTGTGCTTTCTGTGTGTGTTGCTGTGGTTAAAAAGCCACAGTGGGTCATCTGATCCATTCCCAATGCCTCTACCCTTTCAAGCTAAACAAGAAAGGGGCAAAGCAAAAAAACCTTCACCTCAACACTAGCTTCTTTGTGAAAATTGTAACTGTGCCTTGCTTCCCTCTCAAATGGAACTATGGAGTCTTAACTTTCACCAAATATTGCAAGTTGTTGATTGTTGTTTCAAGCTTTGCTAGCAAGGGAAATATTTTACCTACTTGCTCTTGCATATAGGTACTATAATGTCTGATCTGGTTCAATCCCTTGCCTCTATGGTAGTGGTTTATTCTGGGCCTCTTCAGCTGTCTATATGTAAAGAGTAGTTATTCTAATAGTTCTTGAACTTATGTTCACAAAACACAGGGAATGCTTTGGAAATCCTGAATATATGATTGCTTATTTCCCTGTTGAGAAAACCTGTGCATCATCTTAATAAGTTTTGGGAAATCTAAATTTATGTTTAGATTATAAAGAATTCTGTAAAACTATCCCTCAAGGGACTGAGTCTTAGGAGAACTGCTGCAGTACCCTCAAAGTCAATGGAAATGTATGGGCTGGTTATGAACTTTGGACTGATTACATATGTACAGTGCCCCCCAAATCCCATTAATTACAATGGAATGATACTGTAAGTATGAAAGCAAAGTCTCTAGATCTGCAAATATTCAATGCTATGGGGGAATATATGATTGATTGATCATTTTTCAACTGTGTTGAGAGTTCCTGTGACATGAATAGAGACTTGACTAGAGCCCCAGAAAGGGAGTGATGAAATAGGGAATAGGTTCACACTCATAGCATCTGTAAAAATGAAAAACACTCGTTTGAGAGTCTTCTCCCTGAATTCTCATTGGTTGTGCTGCTTCTGAGGCCCAAATATGACTTGTTTTCTAGTAAACCAAATGGTACTTGGACTTATTCTCTGGCCCTCATAATAATTGTGTTATTACTATAGTCCATCCTACTTTGCTTTCCACAATATGAGTAATCTACATGTTCCTAAAGCATGGTCCTTGGGCCATGCTTAACTCACCACAGGTGCCAAAGAACTGTCTGAGAGAGTGCAAGTAATCCAAAAAACTGTGAGGTGATGCTCTAACAATTGAAGCATACAAAAAAATTGAATTCCAGTACTCTTAGGGATATTGGAACAATGGAATTTGCTTATGTATATGTGTGTGTGTACACATAGATGCAGAGATGTATCAGTATAAAGGCGAAAGCAATAAGGAGAATAAGAAAGGAGCTTTGTAAAGTGGAGGACAATGTGCATGTCTTGGTTGATGTCTGAGGGGTCTCTTTGACTTTTTAGGGAGTATCAGCCCTCCTGTGCCCGTGGAAGAATCCCATTTTTTGATGTGCTGTCAGTATTAAACAGACAACCAGACCTCTTTTTCCTCTGGTTGCTGTTACTATGAATGTCTCTAATGGCATGGGTGCTTTCACAGGTTAAAGGCATCTTTAGAAGCTATGTCTGTTTGCTTATAAAAGCAAGGGACAAAGTATTATTTAGAACACCCACATGAACTACCTGGGAGGTCCACTGAGAGCCAGGGACTTATATTTACTGAGTTTGTAAATACGGGCAAATGAAAGAGCAGTGGAGACTCATGAGATCATTTTTTGCCATGTGGAACACAATCATGTTTCAAAACCTTTGCTTTTCCAAGTCAGAGTGTTCTGCCATCCTTCTACTGACTTTGCATTTTATATCTGGCATTAGCAGCAGGAAGTTTTGGCTTCGTATCTGGAGTAAGAAGCAAAGGTGGAGCCGTCCAGTGTCAACATCCAGAAGCGCATTCAGCACAGAGAAATGCTACAATTTATAGTCCTTTCTAGCACAAAGCAAGATCTGTGGAGCAGCTGATTATACATTATATTTCAGTCATAAAATACTACCCATAAAAGTACTCTGTTAATAGTGAATGAAAGATATTGTTTTGCATGTAATAAGAATTGTGTTTTATTTGCAGTTGAGGAAGGAAGGCCAGAAAGGAGTAGTTTGGACATTTCCACTGTTCCTAGGCAAGGTCATGATTTTTCCACATATAATATCTGCTCAGTAAAAGCGACTGCTCTTACTACTTTTGGCCTTGCACCAATCTTTGCTGCACAGTTTTATTATTTAGAATTGAGGGTTTAATTTTGCAGCTTCTTTAATTTCCTTTTTGATGCAAATATGGATATAAGCCATTTCTGTGTGCACAAGAATTTTAGCATAATAAAAGCCAATAGGGTGAATCTCTAGTTACTGAACAGACCACAGATTTCACCCATTTCATATCAGAATCTGACGTATGGATTACTTAAAAATGCATTTATTAACTCTGACCTACTTTTTAATCTTCAGTATTTCACTGTGGTTTCTTTACAATGTGGGGATCTGCATGCTCCTGCCGGCTCATACTCAGGTTACTTTAGTTGGTATAGGGAAACAACATTCATTTGCAGTAGGCAATATCTCTTAATAGACTGTCCTTGGGGCTGGGGACTGACAATTCCTCAATTCAAGTTTTGTTGGTAATGCTATCTTAGGAGGGTTGGTCACCTTTTCTGAATCTATTTGGAAGCTTTGTGTTTCAAGTGCTTATATTTGCAATTGAGCTCAGAAAAACTGACTCTGGGTGATGCTTGTCATGCTCAACCTCTTCTCAAACCAAAATGTGCAGAAACTGATTTACTGTTATCACAAAATAGTAGCAGCTTTAATAAGTCTTTCAAAGAATAATTACAGTATGAATGAGACAAGTACTAGAATTATTGAGAGAGGAAATTAATTTTGGCAGTGCTTTGCCTTCTTATTAAAAATAAAACAGAAGTAATAACCAAAATTTATAAAATGTGACTAGAATAAGGAAAACTGTAATCAAGATTAAAGAAAAGACCGTGATGAGTATTTAAGGTGATGAAATAGCAAATAAAAGCATGAAAGGAGGGCCAAGATTGCTAGTTGCTACTAAATGTGATGCAAAAGCAAAGTTCAGCAAAATAGTTTGCTGATTGGAGATGTGTCTTAGACATTTAAGTAACAGGAAGATAGCACCTTTTAAGCAAATTACATTTTTAATCACTTAAGTCTGCATATTTTTAAACACTATGACAATAACTTTTGCCTAAAGACTGAAAGACTCTCACTAGATTTATGCATTCCACAATGAGAGTAGCTGACATGTTGTTACTTCTCCTTTAATGGAAAATTATGGTAGAATGATTGTCTTTACTTGTAATGAACAGATAGAGAAAACATTATTGGAAATTAGTTTGAAAGAATATAGCCAAGATGCCTCTATATGTGAGATCTGAGGCTTACCAGTGTAGATACGTAAGAGGAGCAAATTTCAAATTTACACAAACTACATTCTTGAAACCATTAAAGTCTTAGACAATCCCAGATTACCATATATATATACATGCTTAGCATAAGTATACATATATTTGAGATATAATCCCATTACTATCTTTGAAACCAGCAGTGATTTTATAAAATGGAAAAAAGACCCTCACTTTGTTCACTGCAGCTTATCTTTCTGTGTCTTACATATAATACCTGGTGCTTCCATGTATCTGATTTCTGGGGAAAAAAAATAAAAAGCTCAGAAGCTTCCTAAGAGAATGTGCCTACTGTTAGAGCAAATTGATTTTGAAAGAAACCTGAATTCAGGTAATTCAATTTGTCCTTAAGGTCAATAAGGGCAGGTGGAATTAGATCTGAGGAATATACCAAGCCACAGCTCTCTTCCTAGAATTTATTACTTCAGGAAAGGTCAGCTGTGAGGCAGTGGTGCACTTTTATGCAAAGGCATTGGTGGTACATAAACAATGGCCCCTTTTTCAAAAAATACCCCAAACACCAATACTGAGCTTCAAGAACCTTGAGCAAATATCCCTAAAGAGAATGAATCCATAATATTGAAATATAGCAACAATGTAGATTAATATTTTCAAACATCTATCAAGATATTTTAAAGCTATTATGTATATGTAAAAAATATCTATGGTTATGGAGAAAAAAAAATAAAATTGAGTACCAGCTATGCTGTATAAACTATCTGAAGACATTCTTCACTCAACATTGCCGTTTTATTGCCCATAAATTTTGGAAGTATCATAGCCCAAAAAATTGTTAACTTGGTACACAAGCTGGTATGCAAAAAAGTATTGAGAAGTCTTTGTTTGTTGATCTGATTTTGTTTTGTTTTCCCTGTTTCCAACCATTATTAGCTATCTGGCCTGCCTGGATTTTAGATGGTGATGGTTGAGAATAGCTTGTTCTTAGCCTTGCACTGCAGGGCTGACAATATTGTTCACTATGTGAGACACTGTCAGCCTTATTTCCACCATTCTCTTGGTGAGCACTTAATGTCTTGTGGATCAGTAACAGTGATGTCAACTGCTAACCACATCTGCTTTCCTGGCTGTTGCTTACAGTTTCTTACTGATCAAAGACTTTTTTGAATCTCTGCTTGACAGGAGCAAACCAAGAAATGAAGGCAAAGCTTTGTGCTGCCTAAGAAGCAATACAATATTTCCTTCAGATATAGTGCTATCTCTAGCTCTCATAGGTACATTTGTTTCCACAGAGGAAGTTCTGCAGTGAAAAAAATACAGGCTTTAACTATCATGGTGAGATATAAAGCCCAATATAGGACATATGCTGAACTAGAAAGAGGTTGCACTGTAGCACATATATTTAAATAGACTGAGAGTTCATTCTCGTGAAACTGCTGTTCGTTGGGGCTGCACGATAACAACATATGCAACCATCAAAGCACTTCTCAGCTTGCTCATTCTGACATGGGGTATGTGGCAAAGATGCAATCTGGTCCATAGTAAAAGTCAATGTATTTGCTAGGATGCAGACATAGCAGTCTGGTTATGACTGCATGCTTCATTGTTCACAGAAGAAACGTGTCAAGTGTGATTGCATTCTTCATGCCTACTGTGAGGTTTTCAATACTTGAAATACGTTTATTTCTTTTTTATGATCTTATAACAAAATAGGGTGTTTTTATATTTTAGAACAGAATGAAAAACTTTTTCTCTATGTATCATTATTTTATAGCTACTAGTGAATTTTGAAGAAGACAATTGTGTGTTTATTGCAGTGGGGGAACAGAAAATCTTAGGCATGTAGAGGCCATGGTACTGCAGTTGAGTGGTAATTAGCAACCAAACTTCTCCATTCTGATAACTAAAAATCTATTTCACAGTGATCCTGATGAGGTAATATGGTTCCTGGAAAAATGACTTTGTTGGTGTCTCATATATTTTCTAAGCCAATAAAAGAGTACTTTGTATTAAAATCTTTTTTAGAACTGTTCATGAACTTTTAATTTTACAGTTTGCTTTCTACATATATTAATTAGATAAATCAAAGTCATTTGTTGCATAGTCACAAGTGGAAAAGCTGAGTTTGACCAGGATGTATCAGTACACCAGGGAATATGTATTAATGGAAGGAAAGAGGCCACCTGAACTTGAAAGCAATGTACCATTAAGGGCAGAATCAGGACCTTGATTTCATGCATGTACTTTGCTGTGGTTTTAAGAATTCATTCAGTGTTTATGTCAGGACCTTGAGAATGATTAATGGTTTATTTGCTTTCTGTAATGTCAATCATTTTGTACTAATAGTAACTTTGATACCTTGAAAGACTTTTTCTGAAGGTACAGCTCCATGAGAGTTTATAAGCCTGGAACTTTGTATGATAATGTACCTTTTTGTATTAATCAGGAAGCAAATGACCTAATTTTATAATTTATGTCACAAATTGTATAGGATGTATCACCTCAATTTTGTATATTTTATCCATTTATCATTTCTCTACAAGAATATTCTTCTATGTATAGCTCTCTGTGTTATCTTTTCTTTATAGGAAACAAATACATATACATTCCTATTTTTTTCCCATGAATTCGTCGTTCTTGAACCAGCCTTTAATTTCTTCTTAGAAGCCTTTGTGGGAAATTGCATTTTTAATTCTTTCTCAAGAATAAAACTGGGGTAGTTGAAGGCTGTGGTCACCATGCCCTAGACTACAAAAGTTAGGATCAGTGATTCTGTTGTTTTCGTGCACAGGTGACAGAAACACAATGAATTTATCCCAAGCAGATCAGTGGACTGATAATGGAGGGTGTTGGGAAAAAACTGCCCTATTGCTACTTGCTGGATCAGAGTAGCTACAGAAATATAATCCTCATGAGACCTAATATGTGGTCAGTACTGGGAAAGAGAGAAGGATTTAGTAGATTTATAACTCCTGTTTCTCAAAACACTGCTGTCTTGGACAGTTTGTAAAGGATGCACATAATATAATCAATCCCTTCCCCTGCAATGTGATCATTGGTTCTTTGCTCAAGACCATGCTAAAAGTCATAGTCTAACCCTCGGTAAACTTCAAAATAGATTGTTCTAGTAGGAATGTAGCCTTCCTTTTAAAGAAATCATTCTCAAAATCAGGAAAATGTCCTGCAGGTCTGAAAAGCTTTTTTTGTGAAGATTTTTCTGCTTTCTTATGGTACACTAGGGAATATCAGAGTGTAGAACAGAAGCTTCCAAGCTCCTAGTAGATTAAAACCTGATTTGTAGTAAATTTGTCCAGAAAAGAAGGGGAAAGAAAAACAAACTAAACAAAACCATATAAACGATTTTAAACACTAAAGTAAATAGCAATAATAACTCCTCAGAAGCTGTGTAGAGTTTCAGCTTCCATTTGCTCAGAATCTCTGTCCAATCACTAAAACTGCTAAGCACTGGAAACCTCATTTGCAGGAGCACAGCTGTGAAGAAAATAGCAAAAAAAAATGAAAGCTTAAAAGACAGTAGAGTTTGTGCTTGAAACTTGGGCTTCCAGTTGGCTTCCTGGGTCACTTTACCTCTGTCTAGTATTCAGGTCACAATTTGGTTTAAAAACCCCTAGCATGCTCATCAAAGGTACCATCTGTCCTGAACCTGTTTAGATGGAGTGTATATGACAGATTCTAATCTAGAGGCTAACAATTTTTAACCTATATAATTTTATGATTCTATACTTCTGTGATTTGGAATCAGACTTATTATATGTGGACATGTGTAATTTGATGGTAACTGATCCAGGATTTCTCAAGTGGTTAAAAACCTTCATGTCAAACACATAATTTGATAATTTTATTGCAAATTAATAAATACATTATAATCAGAAAAAATTCTATTTCTTATAGGACTTTAGAAATATTAATGATTTGCATTTGGACTTTTACAACATGAGGCATATTCTATCTATCAATATAAATCTCTAATGCCTCCTTAACTATTAAATCCTGTGGTAACAAGTTAAATGCAAGTTCAGATCCATGAGCTTAGTACTAGTGGGAACAGAAAGAAAAAAAGGCAGGCAGAAAGGCAGGAAAGAAGGCAGGAAGGCAGGAAGGCAAGAAGGCAGGCAGGCAGGAACGAAGGAAGGAAGGAAGGAAGGAAGGCAGGCAGGAAGGAAGGAAGGAAGGCAGGAAGGAAGGAAGGCAGGCAGGAAGGAAGGCAGGAAGGCAGGCAGGAAGGACCATCATCACACATCCATCCTTCATTAGTACATATCTATTTATAAAATAAATCAATAAAATATTACTGTAAAAATATTTTCATGATCACTCTTTTTTGTATATATATATTAGGCCTGATAATAATAATTATTTACAAAAATCAAATATGAGATCCATAGCTTGTGATAGTTGGGTGAACTTCTTAAAGAAGAATAATTCATGTTCTAATATAGTTATTAAAAATACTCTGGTCTAACAGTCTTTCTCTACTTCTGAAACAAATCTTCAACTCTTGTTTTAGTCAGGGGAACTTTTTTGACTTATACGAACTATACATACAGTCTTTGCACATAATGTATTTTTAGTAATAAATAAGGTTTCTAAAATTCAACAAAAGAAAAAGAAATTAAATGAAAATTGAACAGATGAAAAACAGAAATATTTACAACAGTTGAAAGCAGCCTTTGTTATATTTTTGGAATTTTGTGTTGATTTTAAAAAGAATGATATATTTGGCCAGAATAACTCCAAAACATCTCTGTATATGCTTACCAATTAATTAAAACCATTATATGTTTTTTTAAATTGCTTCTACCTACTAATATGCAAAGTGGTGTTGGACACAGTGTTAAGCGTCTGAAGGCAAGCAGATTGACATACAGCCAAACACTAAAATAAGACTTTGTTTCCAGGGAAAATATGTATCTTTTGATGCTTATTCAAATCCTTTATGTTCTCATACTAGTGAAAAAAATTAATTACCAAACATTTTCTTATTTTAGACATACACCTGAGGTTTAAAATGCTTAAAATATAAGCATGAAATGAGATGTGCTACATATTACAAAATTCTTTTACCCAGAATTAAAACCTGGTGGAAGTAGCCAGAAGTCTGAAACAAAGACCAAAAAAGCAGAATGTAAAATAAAATAAATTACTTATCTGTAATCTTCCTGCATATGGGATCAGGTTTTTATTATGACAAAGTTCTGACTTGTGGTCCTAGTTCTCAAGTTCAACTTCAGCTAGAATTTAAATTCCAGTGCTGCAATCTTGTCAGTGATAGAGACCAGCAGCATGTTGCTTTTTGTCTGCATGGGCACAGCCAGTGTGCTGAGGTAGGGCTTGCCCTTCCTTTATTTGCCACTTACACTACACCTGGGAGCTAGTTTGGGCCCTCAGTTCAAGAAGGTTATTGAAAAAAAACTGGAGTTCAACATGAATTGTCCTCTCTCTGTTTCTAGCATCTGCTGCTTCTCTCATGATTGCTGTAAAATAGGCTGTTGCATATTGCATAATGCTTCCTTAATACATTAAGTCCCCTGGAGTAAGGAACATAATTCCTATTCCCCCCAGTCCCTTGAGGTTTCTGCGTATTCTTGAGGGAATGGGACAGTTATCCCAAAAGACATATTATGATAATTATGTAATAAAAGTCAGTGACTTAATGCAGGCTTTCACATTGATTTCCAAAAGAAATCAGTTCTTCTTGAGTTCCTATAGTGTTATTTTAATATTGCCATTTAATCTCACCTTTTTGAGTTAAATTTCTATGTAGTTGAAGCACAAAAGCCTAAGACCAGATATTATGGAACACCCTGAGTGAATTGGGATTTCTCAGGAGTCCATCAGCCTCCCAGCACAGCCCTTCATCAGTTCAGCCAAACAGAAGGGTTGTTTTGGTGTCAGCCACAAGGAGGTGGTGACAGGTTTTACCATTGGCTTTTGCAGAGCTTCACTGAGCAAAGAAACAATGACAATTGGAACAGCAGCAAACCTCACATTTGGAAAACACTAAATCCATATGCCAGAAAAGTAGCAGCTTTATCCTAATGAGGATATGATTTTCACAGCCTAACAGGGGTTTGTATACTGGAGGTCCCCAGCTTCAGTTTTGTAAATAGTGGTATTCTTTTTTCTGAAAGCTTCCAGTAGCCCTGCTTTTGAGGGTCCATGGGAAATCTTTGAATACTCCAAGTGCAAAAACTAGGAACCAGCTCCCAGGACTTTACAATAGGAAATTTTAGACAGTATTAGCACTACTGACACCACCTTCAACTTAAAAGGTTAAACAGATAATGTTCAAAAAGATGTCATTAATTATATGCAGTACTGCTTCAGAGTCTTTTGCCAGTTAAATATCTTCATAAAAACTGTAGGAGAATTCTCTGCTGTGGGTTTTACAACTGCTTCTGACAATTTTCATTGTTAATGTTAATTACAATTTTGCTTTTCAATGACAATCTAAGTCTATACTGTAATAGGACTTGGTTATGATAGGTGTTTTACAGTCCCCAAATAATGCATTAGGTGAAAGAAAGTGAGAGTAAGGGGGAGTGGAGCAGGAGTGGATAACAATAGAATGTGAACGTTTCTTTTAGTGACTGGCTCACCAGAGAGACATACACTCTCAGCGGATGAATTTTAGCCCTAATTAGGACATTGTCAGTGGAATAGTTACTGTCCTAATCAGGAACTGTGGCAGACAAGTGGTTTGTTAGACAGGTTGTAAAAGATAGACAATGCATAATAAAGTCACCAGAGACCAGACTATGTATTGATGATGATCCCCATGCTCTTTCCAATGCTGCTCTTTGCATTGAAATTTTGGGCTTATTCCTCTGATAAATGTGCTCCTTGCTGTATAACTATGACCTTTGAATGCCTTTGTTAACATACAACACAGTTCCATTTGATGCCAGGATAGCACAAAGAGCCTTACAGGAAGACTGATGCTTTTTTTTTTTTTTGTCATCTGCAGAATAATAATGTAAGTGTGCCAATGGCTGTAATTATTGGGTGGTTTATATTCTGACCACTTGGACTCAGTTTTACAAGCTGTTTTGTGCTGTTTTTCAATTTAGGAAGAGTGTACGAATCTCATAGTAACAGAAAAACAAAAAAACAAACCGACCAACCCCCAAAATCAACCATTAAAATTGTTCCAATGTCTATAGCAATCGTATTCTTGTCACATAGTTTCCTTAGGCAGAACTGTTTAAGTCTGGGTGCACCAAGATTCTGGGGAGCAACAGACAGTATTTGTCTTCTACTTGGGGCTGCCTGAGATTTTTCAAGTAGATCTTACAGCTGGGCTCTCTAATGGCCAAATGTACTCAGAGCTTGCTTAACAAGCTGAGGGTAGGAAAGCTCTACAGGCAGACTGAGACAGTCTCCAGCAGTGGGCTGAGGACAGCTGCAGGAGGCTCAATAATGTGAAGTGCCAGGTCCTGCACTTGGGTCACAACAAACCCAGGCAGTGCTGCAGGATGGGGGAGGAGTGGCTCAAGAGCTGTTCAGCAGAAAGGACCTGGGGGTGCTGGTTGGCAGATGGCTGAACAGAAGCCAGTGTGGGCCTTGGTGGGGAAAAAGGCAATAGCATCTTGGCCTGGACCAAGAGTAGTGTAACCAGCAGGACCAAGGAAGTGGTCATCCCCCTGTACTTGGCACTGGTGAGGCTACACTGCATTCAGTTTTGGATCACTCACTTCAAAAGGTGTGTTGAGGTACTGGAGTGTGGGCAACAAGGTTTGTGGAAGGACTAGAGAACATGTCCTGTGAGGAACAGCTCAGGCAGCTGGGTTTGTTTAATCTCAAGAAGAGGAGGCCCAGGGGGGACCTCATCACTCTCTACAAGCTCCTGAAAAGAGGCTGCAGTGAGGTGAGGGTTGATCTCTTCTGCTGTGCCTGCAGTGAGAGGACAAGAGGAAATGACCTTTGGCTGAGACAGGCAAGATTCAGGTTAGATATTAGAAAAAAATGTCACTATTGGAGTGATGAGGCATAGGAATAGATTCCTCAGGGAGGTGGTAGAGTAACCATCCCTGGAGGTGTTTTAAGGGGTACCTGGATCTGGCACTGGGTGATGTGTTTCTGTGCTCCAGGGGTTACAGTAGTAGTGCTGGGTTGATGGACTTGATGATCTTAAAGTTCACTCCCAACTTTGACAATCCTATGATCCTAACATACAATAATAATTGTAATTTCAATAATTGTAGTGGTGAGAATACTCAATTAGTAATATGTGCCAAGGAAAGTGTGTTCATGCCCTTTTTCATGCCAAGCACACTAATCCTACAGCTACCTGAAACAGAAACAGAGGAAATCATCTAGGTAAAAAAAAAATTCCATAGGAAATAATTTTTATCCTGATAGTATTGCCATGAACATTTTCCATCTTGCCTCTGTACCTAGAAGGGAAGTGTATTTCTTAGGAAGGCAGAGTTTAGGTCAGGAAGTTTGTGGCCTTTAAGGCATGCAGCTCATGGAGGTTAGAGTCCCATATCCCATCTTGTGACTTACTACTCATCAGATAAGGAAATTTCAGGAGCTCACAATTTTAATTGTGAAAAAATTACATGGCAAATACTATTTCACATAGGGTCATCCATCATAACTGGGAATATGGAACATGGAATATTATCATCCTCTGAACAAGAATGAATAAATAAATGAAGGTGGACTTTTTTAATCCATCAGAATCCAAGCACAGGGATCTACTTTGCCCTGATTTTTTTCTGAAATTATTTATGAAATTATTTCCTGTTTTCCTTATTTTTTTAGTTGCTTCTTTCCTCATTTTCTCAGCACTGCATTAGTAAAACTGCTGTTTGACCTTCTGTCTTGATTCTCAGGCCTCTGGGAAATCAGTAAATTGCCTAGCATGACAGCAGACCATCCACTAACACAGAGGAAACCCTAGGTGAAATAAATTCAGCTTCTGATACCTGACCTGGCTCACATCCATCAAAAAATGATGTGCAGAGAGTGTGGTCTTGCAGACAGATGCATCCAAGCTGTTGGAATCGTTTTAGAAACAATTCTTCTGAGATAAATGACACCAAGGGCTGAATGAGAAGCCATATGTTGTTAGGATTATGGAAGGCAGACATAGAACTGAGAGCTACTTTTCCAGTCTGTGAGACTTGTACTGCTAGCAGCTGGGAACTGAGAAATATGAAGTGGAAGTTGGTAGACCTTCTTACTGAGACTGATATCATCAAAGGTGTTCGTGTGGATGTGTCCAGAACTCATGGTCCAAGTCCAGCATCCACATGAGAAAATGTGCACAGATAGATTTTCACACTGAGATGGATTTAGAAAAGACTACAAGGATTATCTGGAACCTAGAAAACTTGTCTTTACTGTGAGAAATTGAGGAAGACCAGTGTATTTAATTTATCCTCTTGTGTTTTGAAAAATAACTTACCCTTATAAAGGGTCCACAAACCTCTCATGTCATACAAGTATTCTGCCCTGAAAATCATAAGTGTTTGTGTCTAAGATTAAAGGCTTCTGATATAGGACGTATTTTTAAAACAGGATAGTGATAGGACCAAGTCTGACATCAGGTTATCTGATGCTAGAAAATATTCAAACTGAAGTAACTTCAAGATTGTCAATGTTGGGAAAGCAATATTTTTCAATCAAGGCTGACTCGGTACATTTCTTAAGATTGTGTTCTAAGTTAAACACAATTAATTCAGACTCTGTAGGCCAAATCTTAGATGGTTAAAAAATGATGGTAAAGTCAGTATTACAAATATATAATTGATAAATAATTAATCTGCTAATTTCAACTTACTAGTTGAAAGTAAAAAAGTAGTAGGAGTAGTTAGCTGTCAACCTGCCCCTGCCTATCAACTAACCCCAGGTGGTCCCATGAGATCCTCTCATTAATGCCTCCTTCAGGTATTATTAATAAAAGTAGTCTACAGGTCTAGTGGAGGAAACAATTAAGTCCTGTACAGATCTTATCATGGAAGGTGACAACCTCACCACTGTGAGTGACAGACTATTGTTATTTACATACGGCTCATTTCTGCCTCCTGAAAAATCTGACATGGTGGTGAAGGTCTTTTAGTGGCCTTGTTGCTAAGGGATAGGAAGATTTGCTTTGATGCAGATAATAAACAGCTGTTTACACAGCATGTTTGCACATGCTTTTATAGGATCATTTAGCTTATCTGGGCTTTTTCCCTACTGGTTGCACTGTGTTAACATCTGTCAAACAACAAATAGCATTACCTGAAATGTATTAATATTAATGAAGATGCTATTTTCATCATGGAAAGACATGGAATTAAATGTCATTAAGAAATATATATTTTAATATCTTTTCTCATTTGAGGAAGTTTACCTATTCCTCACATGATTTCTTTACCCATTTGTGT
Source organism: Parus major (assembly GCF_001522545.3). Classification (NCBI taxonomy): domain Eukaryota; kingdom Metazoa; phylum Chordata; class Aves; order Passeriformes; family Paridae; genus Parus; species Parus major. The sequence goes on from NC_031770.1 coordinate 95,927,279, forward strand.
TTATGAGATTTATCCCTTAACTCAAAATCAGACTGAGCATGAATAACTTGGAAATGGCTTCATGATTTCTTAAGCCTTGAGGCCACAGGTTATGATTGTGCTGCACACAAGCCACACAATTTCATTAAGTAGTTAATGGAATGGACATATTTATGTCTTTTGAGTGATCTAAAGCATATCTTTTGAGAATGGTACAGCCAATCTGGTATGAAAGGTGTTAAGTGAGAAAGAAAACACTGTATCCATAAGAAGCTGTTCCTGTGCTTAATCGCACTTAAAATTTAAACATGTACATTTAACTGTAGTGTGAATTTAGCTTTGCTTTCAAACACTGAACACTTTCTAGTGCCTTAATCTGAGGATAACAAGTTAAAGCACAATGGCAGGTGGCAATACATTTGGAGATACACCATGTTTGTGCAGCTTTCTGGCATTGCTTAGCAAGTCTTAGAATTATAAGAATTCTGCAAAAATTTACTTGGAATTCTAGTGCAGCTATACCTACCCTGTGGACAGTGGGTCACTAAATTTCTTTCTGGATGTCTTATCTTTGCTTCACCATCAGCATTTTGGCAGTATTATTTCTCCTGGATGCTGTGGATATCAGCCTCTGGCCAGTATTTATCTGTTGTATGTCAAGTTGAAAAGTGCACTTGATTGCATTAGCTTTTGCCCATTTGGAGCTTTACATGAGCAGTTTAACAATACTCCTGTTTCAATAACTTTAATATAAAAGCCTGATTCTGAAATTCTCTTCTAATGGATACAAAAATCAGCAATGTAGGTGTGTTCTCTTGAAAATAGCTATCAGTAGTAATTTAATATCATACACATTAAAAATGTAAAATTATCTTAGTGTTCTATAACATTTATAGTTTCCAGAGCTGACAGACATACAGCTCTTTCCAGTTTTCATATGAAAACTTCAGGTTTTTTATTCCCATAGCCTATTTACATTTTACTTTTTAGCACAAGATAATTGGTTTGCAGCATACCAGTTTTTTCTCATAAACCCACTGAACTACAATTCATGAATACTTACTACAGAGAAGTTGATGTTTTTAATTTTTTTTAATTCAAAAGAGAATTTTATGTCAATAAGAAGGATTTTCTATAATTGAAGAGAATACACATATATAAACACTAGACTATAAACAGATAAAAAAGAAATTCTCAGACTTGCCTCAGTCCCATCATCTGATAAAGATCACTTGAATTTTTAAAGAAATGTTGGAGATTTTAATTAATACTGTTTTCCTGAGCACTGACTGTATGCTTATTAACTCTGAAATAAGCATCTCTGTTCACTTTGGCCTTATTCATTCCTGGACATCTAGACTGTGATCCTTACCAGCTGGTTATTTCCAGCTAAGAGACTTGGCATCAGTTTCCACAAGCTAAATGCATCTTTTATTTTAGTGCACTTATCACAAATATATGAAGTTGGGTTTTGGTTTTGTTTTTTTTAACATCCAAGTTCCAGTGTGAGGAATTCCATATATTGCTGAAAGTCATTTTTCATATGACTATACAACAATTCATAAGCATGATCACAAATTTTATTATGGAGGAATAGAGACTTTTCTATGCTTAAAAGTTAGTTTAAGTTAATTTTTGGGGTAGGGTAAGGTATGAATTGTAAATGTGATAACTATGTCCATCCACGTGCTGAAAAGTGAGGGTATGAGGGGCTGGATATTTGGCCAGAAACTTTCGGAAACCTTCAAAACCTTCAAAAGGTTTTATAATAACAGGATGATGGGATGTAAAGGTTTTGTAAAAAATGGCTGCAACTAGAATCAGTACCAAGACTATTATTGTCTGTTTTAAATTTAAAAAAAAAACCCTTTATTGCTAAAAGAAAGTGATATGAACTATCATGTTGTTGCAAGATGGATATGTTTGACAGAACATACAGCTAATGCCTGTGTCCCGTAACAAACACAGTGTGCAGCTGAAATTATATATACCTTATAATTATTATTCTGAAATAAACCATAAATCAGCATGGAAATGATGCATGAAGAAAAACAAGGATCTATTTATTTATTTATTTTATTTATTTATTATTTTTTAGAAAAATCATATCAAAAGATGTAGCAAAGAGATGTTTTGCTGGACACGCTTAATATATTATAATGGTGCAGCCTTAATCTACTTCTCATGGTGGGATTGAAGCTTGTGGACTTAAAACCCCATATATCTAGGCTCAGTATAAAGGTCATGCAATATGATAGGGACCTGCAGCAGACTTGCATCAGAAGTATTGCTTTTAACAGTTTGATCTCTGGTGAGTTTTTCACTTTTCTTTATTAGCTGATCTCTGGAAGCATAGCTCAACATTTCACAGCTTTTGATCTTTACTTTCTCACTACTGAGGATGTCTGGTAGCTTTAAAGGACACATTATAATTGCAAGAATCTTGAATTATCTGCTGTCTTTAAACAGCAATGCAATCTGGGATCATCAATGGCTTTCAGGAAGAACTTCAGTGAACACTATATTGTGTTTAAAGCTGATTCCAGCTTCAGCAGAGCTTGGCAGGAGGTGGGAGCATCTCAGAAGTTCCCTGCAGCTTTGAGTTACCAGCTCTGGCAAGCCCATTACAAATGCCAGATCACAGCTGCCTCCCCTCCTTGCTGAGCTCGCCCAGCATGGTGGGTCCTGCTGTATAAGGGAGAACATCACCTGCAAGGAGAGAAGGTGGCTGCTGAGGTCCTGAATTCTGCTGGGTTTGGGGGCTCCAGCATCCAAATGCAAAGTCTTTACTCTGTGAGTGCAGAATGTGTCTCTGGATTTCCAGCGAGTTCAAAGTAACTTGGGGTGCAGTACTAAAAACCTGGCCTGGTAGAGAGCAAAGGCACTGCTGGCTGACAACAGCCTGCATTTTTGCATTTTGCACAGCACCCATGGAGACAGAGGCTTCACAGTGCAGTGGGAATAACTGTATAAGTGACCTAAAATATTTCCACTGAGTTTCTCTAGCTCCCTGCTTCAGGTCCCTGCCACAGGGAAAATGCAAACTGTTTTTATACAGCAGTAGTAGTCACCTAAATAAAAACCTTCTCAGGAATCACAGCAAATGTTCAAAAATTATAGCAAAAAATACCAACTGTCTTGCAGAGAGGTGCTTTCACGTCTTGGTGTTAGACTTAGCTGCTCGTGAAAATTTTGTGAAAAAAAAAATTGGCACTAATTTCTGAGTCTCAGCTGTAGTCAGGCTTTGTGCCTGAAGCTGACACTTTCTTGTGTCTATAGTTTTAAGGTGTCTTCATTAAAGGTATATTTGGCTGTTGCATGCATGAAATGAGCTTTACTGTCTGTGTCTATGCAATCTGCCCTGAGCAAAGAGGAATTCAGGGAGAAGGATTTTCCTTACCTAGTTTCTAAAGGTTAAAGACCAATAAACTGGCATAATCACACTGATTTCAATGGAAAGGGAAGTTGAAAGCAGTAAATAGAGCCTACCTGCTTCTCCTGTGAAACCATCTAAAGTATTTGAAGACTGCATCAATTTACTGTCTTTTACTGAGGTGAGACTAGGCAGGGACTTGGCAGAGAAGCTACTGCTTTCCTTTTGTTACCTTGGTGCTGAAATGAATATCACAAGCTGGCATCTATTCTGTTTGGGATATAACACTGTAATAAGCAAACAAATGATGCATCTCTAAAATCATGTACAAAGAACTTACTCTGGTTAAATGTCTTTATTTGGTATTACATGTCAGCTTTAATTGTGTTGCTCTTCTCTGTCTAAATTGACTAAAATTACTTTCACTTATATTATATAATAAATTTCAAAATAATCACAATTTGCCACAGCATTTAGTGCCAAGTACTTTTCTGCACAGTATAACCTCTGTTTTAGTAAAAGCTATGTTCCTGGCCACCTGGCAGCTCATTCTCAGTTCATGTGCATTTAGTTACAGCTGGCACAAAAACCAGAGTTTTCCAAGGACACTCTGCAGACTTGTCCAGTGGAAATTTTAACCTCTATAAAATTTTTCATGATCAGATTTTGTTTTCTCAGGCCTTTTTCGTCAGATCATGGCCTTGGGTAGAAGTACTGGAGGCACTGAGCTGCTAGGGTGGCATGTCTAACTAGAATTACATTGAAGGTAAGCAAGTAGCGTTTAAATAGCAGAGACTTTTCTTTCTGTTGATTCCATTGCGTGGTCAGCATTAAAGACATCCAATTATTCTCCTGGAGATATGCTGCCCACCTCTCAGTTTTTATTTTTAAACCTCTAAATTTTTGGTGGTGGTTTGGAATTTGCTGGTTTTGCTAGGTTTTTTACCTTTTGCAGAGGTTTTAAAGACATTTAAGATTTATCTGAGGGGTATATCCAGAGGTTCCAACCCTTGAGAGTATGACAGAAAATTAGGAAAAGTGTTAAACCAGTACAGAATATCAGTCTCTAAAACAGCATACATAATGTGGTTAAAAATTATGACTATTGCTTTAAAAAATAAAATATACATTCTAGCTTCAGAATTTGTCCTTGTCACATTTAGTAATGTTTTTCTTCAGGCACATGATTGCAGTAATTCTGTCAGGCTGCCAGAAAAGTTAAACTATTGCCCAGGAAGGTAAAATGATTTGTACAGACCAGTCTGGGAGAACAGTGCCATCAGGAGAAACAGACTAGAGACCATCAGAACTCCAGGTAAGTGTCTGAGCAATTCAGTGACAGAGACTTCCCAAAGTCCTCCTGATCCTCACAGGAGCACTCAAGAAGGTAAGATCCTGTGCAGTGCAAACACATTAGTGGAGTCCTCATTGTTACCTAAACATATTGACAAATATCTACCATGTTCTGCCACACATAACTTTTTACAATATCCTGACTTATAACAACTGATATTTTAAAGTTTGGATAATTTGTACAGTTTTATATATTAAAATATATAATTTGAGATGGGAATTTTGTGTGTATGCATTCAGATAATATGGATATACAATCCATCAGTCAGAAAGGTATTTTGAGTTCCTTGATTGAACAGCTTGATTTTTAAGTGAACAGAAATTGAACTCACAGTAATGGTTTGCGCTCAAGTGAGGAGTGTAAGTTTGTGTTCCTCACTTGCATGACAGTGTAAGAAAGAGGCTACATTTACAAAGAGATGTGCAAGATAGTTGTTAGTGCTCTATAAATCAGACAATAGGATCAAACCCAATTAATGGAATTAGAAAACTTCAGCTTCTGTAGGTTTCTCTGCTCATGCTACAGTATTATAGTAATCACAAAAGAAGTAGTAATGGCAACTTTATACAAGGGAAAATTAGAGTGAAAATCTGCAATGGAATGTATTTTAAAAAGAGGCCTATTTGAATTTGTAAAATCAGCCTGAAGTTTCACAAGTGATACCTTAAGCTTTAACTTTCATATTTTTAAGATTCTGTACTGCATTAGTCTATAACTCTGAACTTCATATAAAGTGTTTGCAAGTTCTCTTCACAGTTCTTCAGAAAACCTTTCAGAGCCCGAGAACCAAGGACACCGTCGCAGCTTCAGGCCCAAAAAAGTATAAACAGAAGCAAAGCTAGGAGAATGTGATTTCATTACCTGAAACTTTAATTGCACAACCCCAGTATGCAAATAGACTAAAATTATACAAGTGTGAAAACATGTGACCCATTGTCCATCTTTGGTGCAGTCTCAGCTGGGCTCTTGTACTTGGCCCAAGGTGTGTCCTTTGAAAGCCTGTTTAATAAATACCTACTTTATTCATTTAACTCTGTCTAGCCTCTGTTCCAGGTAGCCTCTCTAGAAAAACAAGATTTCCTGCAAATGTCTTGCAGGGCGCTTCTGCCATGCTGGGAATACTCTAAAAATTACATTATGCCATAGTGGTTTGCTTTGTGCTTCTGTAAAATGTGCCTCAAATTAATAAACCCAAAAATTAGCAAAAAATAGCCATTCCAAGCAAATAGAACTTAGAATATCCTTTTAGTTGGGTGTTGGATTTTTTATTAAATTGAAATGATGAATTAATATATTGCACTTATAAAATATCTCTCAATGACTGCATATGAACACTCGATTGATGTGATGTTTCATACCTAATATTTCTTAGACATTGTTTTAAAAACTATCTCCATCTCAGTTTCTCTACTTGGTTGCATAGATGTAAACCAGAAGTAATGCAGCTGAAATTAGCAAAGCTCCAATTCTGCAAAACCACCCTAGAAGACAGAAGAATTAACTTTTGGAGCCTCTTGCTCTTTCATTTCATGACAGAGTAAAACCACAGCAAAACTATTGGATTAACTGGAAATTTATGTCATTTACATGAATGTGAATAGAGAGTAGACAATTTGGTTTTATTTTCAATTGTCTTGATAACTGTAGCCTTATGTCATACTATGTAAAATATATACTCTCCTTAACTCCTGTCCATACAGAACTGGCATACATAAATCACAGATTACAGTTCCAGTAGAACTGAACCTCTATGGCATAGGTTACTACTACAGACCCAAGGCTATGATTTGCAGTCAGATTCTTAAATTAAAGGACTGACATGTACACACTTCATGCTTAAGTTCTTATGCAGATATTTTTAAACAAGACAGCATGGTAAGTGGATTCTAAAGAATTATTCATCATACCAGCCATCAGATATCTATTTCACAATGAGAAAAAACTGCTTTTCTAGTCTGTGTTAGATCTGCACTGAGAAATTTAGGGGGGTGTGTGCTAATATAACAGGATGGTATACTAATATCAAAGTGAAATGTTTCAGAGACATTAGGCAGCACTGCCTCCTCCTGTTCTAGCCAGCACCAGTCCAGATGAAAGGGCCATTTGAAAAAGTAGATAGAGCTTGGAGCTCATGTGCGTTCTTTTCCTCCTCTAACATAGATTACTAATTTTTTTATCCACTTATCCTCACCTTGTCCAGCTGCCTTAAAAGGAATGAAGTGGAGAATTCAGAGAGGGCACAAAAAGGGAGAAAGAGGCTTTCAAGAAGCTTCTCAGAAATCAAGTAAATCTAGCTAGCATTGTCCCATACATTCTTCAGTCTCTCATATGAATGAGAGAAACTGTCCCCATAGGAGTGTTGAGAAATTATTCTCTTTCATGTGGTAGCAAATATTGATGAAAGGGAATTGAAGGCACCCTGGTTATATCACTATAAATAATTTTGTAATAAACAGTATTAACAGTTAAGCATACTTTTTATATAATACTAATAATGTATAGTAATATTAATAAAATCAAAAATCCTTGCTTGGGATTCCAAAAAATATGTGCAATTACAATATTTTTAAATATTATAAATTAAATTTTAATGCATCTGAAATGTAGAGATTATAGTATGAGGACTCAAAAAACCTGAGTGTGTTTATCCAAACTGCCTACACCACAAACTCTCAGATTGAAGTGGTTAATTATTAGTCCTTTTATTTTTAATATGATTAGTTATTCTTGTCCAGGCTTTCTCATCCATTATTTCATGAGATGATACGGAATATTTTTCTTCCAACCACATTAAAAAAATTCTGTACATGAAGTGACAGTGCTATCTTCTTTTTTTAATTTTTTTTTTCCACAAGTCTAAGAAAAGAAGTTTTGATTTGTGATTTACTGATGAAGTTATTTCTCACTGTTTCAGGTTTCATATGTCATTTCTGTAAGATTTTCTGTGAATGTTATCAATGGGTTTTCAGTGCTTTTCTTCCAAATTATTTGCTATTTATCTATTTCATAAGGAAGTTTCTCGAGACTGTGATCTAAAGTCACACTACCAATAGAACAAAATTACTTTTACCTTTTCAGTGTTTATAGAAATTCTGCATTACTAAATCTAAGTGTTTAGATGTATTCTTGTCTGACTGGCTGATAACAAATTTAATCCTTTAGATTCATTTGCTTTTCTTCAAGATAAAATTTAGCAAGCATTGCAACACTCTGCTCTCCACTCAGACTGCAGAGTTCACCAAGGAAATTGTACAGCAGCCAGTGCAATTGCTTTCTCTAGCATCATTTCAAAGGGTGAGAGAACATGCTGGAAACCTTAGATCATGTCTTATCCTGCTATCAGCAGCATGCAGACCCCAAGCACAGAACAGTCTTATTGGTCATGGCTGTTTGGTAGTGCCTAATCTCAGTCTATGATTTTAGAGATCTACTTATTTGATGCTTCAGTCTTCCCTGATTGTGGTGATGGATGCCACACTGCACTCAAGAATGATGAATTTGTTTCTGATCTCTGAAGAATCAATGGTTATAGCTTCTACCTAAAGCTGATTCTACCTGCCAGGGCTTTCTACATCAATGTTCCATATCACCTTGATGACACTAAGATGAAATTTATCAGGAAAGTGGAAAATAAGGCCTTCTGTACTCTGTGAACATCTTTAAATACAATGGATACTTTACATGGCTCTGATAATCTTTTTTATTTCACATTTAGAGAATATCCTTCACAAGGATCATCTCAGCAGGAACTTTAAAAAGAATCTCACCTTATCACAGCACAGACTCCATTCAGTCCACCTTGTTTGGATTTAATCCTGGCTGTGTCAACCATTCAGTCCTAACTGATCCAGGACTAATCATGGTTTGTGTCTTCTGATGTGAAAGTATACCAAAAGCATCATCCATGTATTTCTATGTCAGAATTAAGATACAAATTTCAGAAGAGGTGGAAATTTGTCCAAATATTGTACAGATGCTTCCCCCGGTTTTCAATACTGCCGCAATCCTCGTGTCTCTCTTCTTTGCCTTCAAATTAACTTCATTTTATAAATAAAGTTGATCTGTATATAAAAGAAATTGATTTGCTGTACCAATATAATGTGGTCTTAATTGTATTAAGCTACAAAGTCACAGACAAAAGCATGGCTGTGTTGTTCAGACACGAGATTAAAGTTCTCTTCCCTTTCTTGCGATAAACCCAATGACATGGATATTTTGAATGTATTTGCCCTCAGCAATTTCTTATTTTAAATTCATAAATACAGTGAACTGTATCAGAAAAAAACACATGAAACAAAAACCAACTTGTCCCTGTGTCTTATAGTACATATATAATGCACAGGGTCCTGTGGAGGTCACCTGAAGTGCATGACCCATTTTGAATTCCTTCAGTTTGCATGATTCTTTCAGGCTTAAGCTGATGATTCTGAAAATATTTCTCAGCTTCCTCTACTGAACATTTAAAACTGGCTTCCTACTGCTTTTCCTACTGGTACTAGCTTTCAAGTTGATGAAGTGAAGTCATAATTAAACAAAAAACATCCCAAAGATAATTATAAAATATCACTCAGCCTATCATTTGAGCTGCCTGCAGGCATTTTAGATGCTTGTTTTTATTTGTGTTATGTGGCTTTTCTATAATACTAATAACTTTATTTTTCCTGTACATCTTTCTCTAATTCCTCTCAGATGATGTCAGTTTATGAGACTAGTTTAATTCTCTCAGATGTCTTTCCAGGACTCAGTGACCTCACTCTGCAGGATTGGACATTTGGAATGTGCAAGTGTGCAGCAAACTTCCTGCCTCTTGGTATCAGCTCTCCCGAGGTGCTTTCTGCAAGTCCAAATTTGTGAGTGAAGAAACTGCAATGATGCCAGAAAGCTGCTCTGAACTCTGATGATTGTCAGAAACTATTTTGCTTGTGGGGTCATTCAATTTTGGCTGAAATCAGTTCAGTGAATAATTTTGGTTTGCACATATAAAAATAGAAAATATTTTTAAATTGAGGGTTGTACTCAAGCTGTAATTTGAATACCTTGAATGGTTCCAACTGTGGATTCTGGGGGCTGTTCCATTTTTGTGTAAATGCTGAGACTGCAGACTTATGTCAAGACCTCCCTGCTGAAAACTTCAAAGGCATTCCTTCCAGGCAGAGAGTTTATTCTAGAAGAGTGGAAGTTCCTCCCTGAGGTTCAAAGGGTCATTGTTAGAAAACTCATTATCTGTAGGGACTGGTGACTTGAATAAAAATCTGAAAAATACTATTAATGTTGCCCATGCTCACAAGGATGTGGTCATTGGTCAAGAAGTTGAACACGGGGTTGAAAAATTTTGGGTGGAGGAAAAGGGAGTGGGATGAGATGCATGAATGTCCTTACAGTATAAAGAAAGAGATTTTTCAATATGGCAACATTTTTTATTCAAAACATCTAAACTTGATATCAAAGTCAAACCAAGACTGGTGTCAAAACTGCTTTTAAAGAGCTATCAAGGAATGAGGGAAGATTCCTTGTTGCTGGGGAAAAAAACCAGGAGTGGTGGAGACTCAGCCAAGCATATATTTGCTAAGCTTTCTCTTTCCTCTATTTTGTACAGAGACATATCAGGAGGTAAGATGCCTGGTGTGACAAGACTGGAAGAATGGAGTTGTGGTTAAAAGATTTCTATATATACAGACCGCTCAGTATCAGCAGTATTCCTTGCTTCTCAGAAAATAATAATTTTGTCTTCAGTAGATATTGCCTGTTTCAATACCTATCCTTGCATTCAATGGGCTCCTCTACTCAGCAGCACATACACCAAAAGATTACTCAAAGTTATAGCGTGATTAACTTTGTATTTTGGGTACCACCACATACAGAACATTCCAGAACACAGAACAGTGAGAGCATTACTTTCTTGTGCAAAAAATAAAACTTTCTCAATGGTTGATGCTATCTGACAGCAAGGCACAGAATGGCTCCCACTGACCCAGCAATCTTTTTTCTTGTGCATATTATACCCTTAACACATTTCAGAAAATGAATGAGTAAATAAAAGTAAAAAAAAAAAAAAGTCTTCAAAAGCATACCCCACCCTATTTCTCACAGACAAGGATAAGAAAACAAACATTTGGCAGACATCAATCACAGTGCCTGTCACTTAGGTCACTTAGTAGGAGTGAAATCTGTGAGAACCTCTGGAATTCAGGACCTATGTATACTGTGTGCCCAGGCCATATCTGTTCTCACAGAGTTACCTATCAGTGCTAAAACTAGGGCACAGGATATACTGACAGGAAGTCAGAATATTTAACCGGTTTGTGTGTGCCCTAGAAAAGAACAATTTATGTCTATATTAGTAAGTAAAGCACTTCCAGGTACTCTTGTCACATAGACGTGAATTTAAATTTCATATGTGACATCTCAAGATTAATCTTGCTATGTCCACACAGATGACCATGCTTGGATTTTAGACTTCCAGGTTCAACACACGTATAGTGTCATGGCATTGGCAGTCAGACCCCCACCCACATGCTCTCTCACTGCCCCTCCTCAACAGGATGTTGAGGGTAGGAAAAAAGTGAAAAAGCTCAGATAAATATAGAGAAATCACTTGCCAGTTACTACCACAGGCAAAACAGAATCAATGTGGGGACAATTATGTTTATTGCCAAGTAAAAATGATTTGAGAAACAAAGATAAACTGAATCAACACCTCCATCCCATCTTTTCTTTTTCCGCTCAATACCACTCCATTGCCAAGTCCTTTATCTCCCCTATCCCATGAGGTACAGGGGGATGGGGAATGGGGGTTATGCTAAGACTATAACAGCTCTGCTCTACAGCTCCTTCCCCATCACACTTTTTCCCTGTGTGGGTGCTTCCACAGGCTTCTGGGAAACACCTCTTTCACCATGGTCTCTCCATGGGCTGCAGGGCCATCTCTGCTCCAGCTCATGCTTCAATTTCTTCTTCCATCTTACTGTTCCCAAAGTTGTTTCTTCCATTTCCCCAAACCCCCAGCCCACCTCCTCTCCATCATCTGGTGATTTTGACATTTCTTAAATATTTTCCCCAGTGCCACTCCCACCTTGTGTGTGGGGCTCAGCCATGCCCTGTGGTGGGCTATTGGATCTGTCCAGCTGTAAACAGCTGTGTTCGGCTGGAACCGGCTGTGTCTGGCTGGAACTGGTTGTGTCTGGCTGGAACCGGCTGTGTCCGGTTGGAACCTGCTGTGTCCAGTTGGAACCGGCTGTATCCTGCTGGAACTGGCTGTGTCCGGCTGGAACCGGCTGTGTCTGGTTAGAACTGGCTGTGTCCTGCTGGAACCTGCTGTGTCCAGCTGGAACCGGCTGTGTCCGGCTGGAACCTGCTGTGTCCGGTTGGAACCAGCTGTGTCTGGCTGTGTCTGGCTGGAACCGGCTGTGTCCGGCTGGAACCGGCTGTGTCTGGCTGTGTCTGGCTGGAACCGGCTGTGTCCGGCTGGAACCTGCTGTGTCCAGTTGGAACCGGCTGTGTCTGGCTGTGTCTGGCTGGAACCGGCTGTGTCCGGCTGGAACCGGCTGTGTCCGGCTGGAACCGGCTGTGTCTGGCTGTGTCCGGTTGGAACCTGCTGTGTCCGGCTGGAACCGGCTGTGTCTGGCTGTGTCTGGCTGTGTCCGGTTGGAACCTGCTGTGTCCGGCTGGAACCGGCTGTGTCCGGCTGGAACCGGCTGTGTCTGGCTGGAACCGGCTGTGTCTGGCTGGAACCGGCTGTGTCCGGCTGTGTCTGGCAGGGGCAGCCACGGCCTCCCCTCATGGAGCCCTCGCTGCTGCCAGAGCCTGGATATCTGCAACTCATAAAAATGTCCTGTGCTTTTAAATAATAGCGTTTAAATATTCCTGAGGTTTTGTTTCTTAAAAGTGTATAGGTACAGTTGAATTTTATTTTGCATTGTTATGAAAGAATTAAATATCTGTATTTGGGTTTTTTGCACTTGTAAACTCTCCTTCTTTCTTTTTCCTTAGGAGTTCATAAAGCCTCAGAAAAAAAGAGTCTTTTTTTTCTCTAATTCAGCCTGGACATTCTGAGTGACCACAGGATCCAGAAATGAATGGATTATATAATTAATAGATTATAATGCAAAATGGTGTAGTGTCTTAAAACCAGGAATGTGGTACAATCTATGATTCTATGACATTTTAAAACAACTATGTAAATATCAGCAGATCAGCTATGATCTTTCTAAAACTTTCCACCCCGTTTACTCCTGAATGAGTTTGAAATCCACAGGCACAAACAACATCAAAATAGCTGAAAAATTTATTGAAAAGGGTATGATTATGAAGACGTTTAGAAGACATCCTCTAGTTAAGTCTCAAAGAACTAAATAAGTAATGCCAAGCAGATACATGGCTCAAAATTCCAATCACGTGATACGTTTCTATCTTTTATCACTAATTAAAGGGTTTGTTTCTTCACATTCAGCACTAGTTTCCTTCTCAATTTCCAGCAGTCATTCAGGTTAATCAATGATTTAATCATGTTATACTTCCATCAGTTTAGTCTCAAATCCTTTTGTGGGATTTTTGCAGTTTAATAGTGCTAATTTTCAAGTTAGGAAGATCTGAAGAGATCAAGATTAAGATCAAGAACCCACATAACTATCCGCTATTGATTTGCAGTCTTGAATGTAAAATCTCTGACTTTCATTTGAGATCTTTCTGTCTGTTTTCATGGATGCCTTCCCACTCTGTCTGAGGATCTTGTTTAGGGAGATCATTTTTCCCTTGCTTTATTTCTCATTTCCCATGACAATCTTCTGCATAATAAGAGCAGGATCAGATATCTAATGACATTCAGAAATTGCACTGAATACTCAAAATTTCCAACAGCATCTGCTTCATTATCTGTCCCTAATAATCTCCTGTCCAAATGAAACAAGATGTAGGACTTTCAATTCACACTTATTTCTCCCACCCTTCCTATAAACACTCTTTCTCAACAGAAGATGATACAAGGAATAAGAAGTTATTACACAGATGCAATTATTTGAAATAGAATTAAATAATTCTGAAATAATTTATTTGAGACTCAACATTTTGACAGTAAGAGGCATTATTGGATAAATGACAGCACAATCATAGCTTACCTTAGGATCAGATCTTGCATTTCTTTGTGCTGCAGAAAGACACATAGTTTGACAAACATTTTTGTATTTTATTGTATCTTTTTAATCTTTCTCATGTCTTAATAGAGGGACAGGATTAATAGCTACATCTAATTAGCAAGATGAATTTGTGTCATAGATTTAAGCAGCAGTAATGATGCTCTTTTTTGTCTTTCACTCTTTGCTTTCTCATAATACTTAATATTTATTTTTTCAAATGTTTTTTAATGTTTTGGTTTCATAGAATTATTTTCAATATGATTGTAATCTCATTTGAGAATGGGAATAGTAAGAGTAGAGTTCATTACTCTATATCAAAACTTGTTTTACTCCAGTTATATTACTTTGTATTTATCGCCATCCAGTCTTGGCTGTCAGATTATTGCCCAGTCACTCAATACTATAAGATATTCCTGCAAATTTCCACATATGAATTTTAGTTTTATCACCCTGAATAACATATAAATAAACTTAATCATTTCACTATTTGTTCCTTTTCTACCTCAATATAATTATAACCAAATCCAGGCATAGACACCACTGGGATCTAACTGCAACTTCTATTGACAAAACATGTCATTGATTCCTACCTTTTGCTTTATCCTTCAACCAAGAATTAATTCAATTATATTTTTGAAAAGAGTGTAAATAAAATAATCTTTCATGATTTCAGGGTTTGCTGTTGCTCATTGGATTATTTATTTCTTCTAAGAACTCTTAACACACCTGAAAAGAGGGATTCTCCATTACAGTATCCAAGCTACTTCTCCCTCATCATATGATACCATAGTTACCTAGCATCTACTAATTTTACTCATTCTTATAATTTGAACCATTTTACTTGGTATGGAAGTTTTAATTTGTTGAGTTCCTGCTTCCTAGACATTACTTTACAATTTGACATCACATTTATTACTTTCCAATCCCCACATACTAATGCTGTTTCAAGTGTTAATGTGCTCTGAAAAACTTTAGTGCTTTGATGGTTTCTTCAAGTTTTTGGGCAACTCTTTATTTGTTCTATTCTTCTTTTTTTATTTAAAAAAAAAATTAAAATCTTTTGTTCCTTTTGCTGTTCTTCTGGCTAGTTTCCTTTGGAAAATTATTACAGTCTGGGAATCATTCCCTATATCAAGGAATTTATTTAGATTTTCTAGTATGAGCCTGCATTTTCATTTAATTTAGTTTCAAATTACCATATATCTTGGCATGCAATATATTTCAATTAAGTACAGATCACAGACTGCTTATGTGTTAAACTGAACTTTCAAAGGATAAAATAAATTGCATAGATGTATGCAAACATTTAGCAGAGCTGGTAAAAAGTAATAAATGCTTATGACAGGAAATTCCCTTCAAACCTAAAATCTGAAATGAGAATTCCAGAACATATGATTAATTTATCATAAATAAGTAAATTCCAAGCAAGTCTGTCTTATATATGAATTTTAGTTTTGAAAAACAAACAAAAAAAGTCTCTAAGCTTTTCAGGATGGTTCTTAAAGGATGGCAATTTCCTCTTTAAGGACTTCAAGCAATTACAGCAACATTTGAGACAACTTTTAACAAAATATTTCCCACAGGTATTTTTCAGAACTGTAGGTTTTTCAGGCTGTAGCATCTGCATTTGAGATTTCCCCTGACTCCCTTAGGCCAAAAGCTCATGAATCATTATTTTGCCTATCTGCTGAGAAAGGCAAGAGGAACTGATTCAGTTTATGTGGGCTGATTCATCCTCTCCTTCTTTAGTCCCTTTACATAAATAGGCCCCAAAGTATTGTTTACTCTAATTTCTTCTCAAGTTTTACCCTATAATCCTGCAGATTTGCTCTTGGTAGAGGAGGAAATTGAAAGGGACAGGAGGTTGACTCGTTGGGGCTTTTTTCACAAAAAAAAAAAAATAGAGGAGGGGTTGTGCATGAAAGACTGAGTAGGAGAGGAGAAAAGCAAAAGATAATACAAGGAAATTTGAGCCATGTGAATAGTGGCAGAGATAGTTGGTGTCTACAGGTGGTTTCTATGCAAAACTTGAGTGCTCCAGACAGCACAAGAGTGCCAGGAGAAAAAAAAAAAAAAAGGATGCGGGGGAGGAGAAGGAAAGAGAGATCACTTCATAGTAATTAAGAAAATTCTTTTTCTGCTTTCAGTGAAAAAGCTTAATCCTTTGCAGCATCCATTGTAGTGTCTTCTCCACTTCACTTTGTTCCATTAACTTTTAAAACTGTGTTCTGCTCCTCAATTCAAACACATGGAGAGAGTCACTGCTAAAGACACTGTGAAAGTTCTTACTGGCAATTAGAAGACAAACATGGACACTTTGAAACACCTGTTGGTTGTCACTGTTTTTCTGTTAGTTTCTGTTGTGTACAACTTGATTTCCTGTCTTTATCTTCCTTAACATGTAAAAGATCCCTCTTTTTGTCTTAAATATTTTTACACAAATATTCCATGTTTCATACAAATTATTATTCAAAGCCAGTTTGTTTCTTCACATGCAGTTAATTGACAAAAATTTCATCATTAACAGGTGCATACAGCTGTGCAATATTAATCTTCTTTCAATTCAGAGCAAGAAGGCAAAATTCACTGACTTTTACACTTGCTAGTTTTGAAGGTGTCACCTTGGAGTGACACTGAGGTCTTTGAGACTGGTCAATCTTTTACCCTGCATCTTGGTGTGGAACAAATTCCCTTAGGTTTTCACACAAATTACACAGTTGAGTAAGCTGAGAGTACATCAATAGTCTGATTCATGCATATAAATTAAAACTTGTTAGCTGGATTCAAATATGTTTGATTTATTTTTTTTTTTAACTTTAAAGATGCTTTAATATAATAGATTTGTACAAAATTAGTCACATATATAATATTAGAAAGCATCAGACTACTTTTCTGTCTTTCTAGGTATTGCTTTGATGATGCTGAAGAACACTTGGAAACAAGTGAATGCAAATTTGTGCATCTTTTTCTGCATCTAATTAATTAAGCACAGCCATTCTCCTTGGGAGCCAACTGTCAACACTGATAAATAATTAATAGACTAGATTTTTCATACTGTCCAGTACCTCTTATTTTTGTGTATTTTATAATTATATATATAAATGTAATTTTTCAAGTCCTAATTTCAGTTTCTAAGTTTTTAAAGTCCTGTGACTTTTAGCTTCTAACTAAGGTTTTTGTAGGTAAAACATCCCATGTTCTTTTGTGTTTTCAAAAAAAATACAACCTGTGCATGCAGTGCTTCTCTTTTTTTGCTTCTGAAAGATTTTATTTCATATGCAATTTTTTTCCATAGGAATTATTTTTAGAAAATAAAAATACCTTGAAGGTTTTGTGTGCACTGTAGACCTGTATTGTTTTTGCATGGTCTGGTTTTTGGTAGCAGGTGAGAAGCTGCTGGAAGCTTCCAACATGTCCAGCACAGCCAGTCCCTGATGGCTCTGAGGATGGACATGCTGCTGGCCAAAGCTGGGACAATGAGAGAGGTTGGTAATGTCTCTGTGATGACAAATTTAAGAAGAAAATCAGAACAAAGTCACACAGTTTTTATTCTAGTCAGAGAAGAGGAGGAGGTGAGAACATGTGAGGGAAATGGAGACACCAAGGTTGGTACAGAAGGAGGGACAGGAGGTGCTCCAGGCGCCAGAGCTGAGATTCTTCTGCAGGCCATGGTGAGACCATGGTGAGGCAGCTGTGCCCCTGCAGCCCCTGGGGATCCACGGGGGATGCAGAGATCCACCCACAGCCCCTGGGGATCCACGGGGGATGCAGAGATCCACCCACAGCCCCTGGGGATCCACAGGGGATGCAGAGATCCACCCACAGCCCCTGGGGATCCACGGGGGATGCAGAGATCCACCCACAGCCCATGGGACAGGTGCCCACACCTTTGTGGTGGCACACACCTTTCAGGTGGGTGTCTGGAGGAGGCTGTGACCCTGTGGGAGACTGGTGGAGAGAGAGGGCCCTGCTCCCAGACTGGAGCAGCCTGTCCTTGGAGGACTGACCCTGTGGAAGAGTGACCCACATTGCAGTGGTTTGGGAGGACTGTGTGCCCGAAGGGAGAATTCACATTGCAGCAGGTGCAGTTTGGCTGCTGCTTGTGAGACTGGATCATGCTGGGGATGTTCACAGAGAATTCTCCCATGGGAGGGGCCCCACAGTGTCACAGGGGAAGGATTCCTCTCCCAGAGCAGCAGAAGAAAATCTTGGTGACGAACTGACCAAACCCCCTTGCCCTGTCTCCCTGCGCTGTCGGTGGGAAGGAGGGAAGAGCCGCGGGAGGAAATGGTGTTTTGAGGGCTTATTTTACTTCTCATTATCCTCCTCTAATTCAATTATCAATAAATTCACTTTGCAACCTTATGCTGAGTCTGTTTTGCCCTTAAAATATTTTCTCCCAGTTCTTAACTCATAAACCCTTAGTTTTGGTTTTTTCTCTCTTCTACCCAGCAGGAAGGGAAGCAGGGAAGGGTGAAGAAGTGACTCTTGTGGGGGTGTGGCGCTGGGGCAGTGTCAAACCATGACAAGACCTTACTGGAATTTTGTCACACCTATTAGCTAAACTTGGGACCCCACAAATTCAGAGAAACCCACTTATAAGGAAAATATCTTCTGCTTTAAAAAGAAATATGTACCATATATTTTTGCAGTAATCTTTTCTGGTTTTAGTGCCTCTTGAATTTATTTCTCATAAATGACCTCATGAAGCCCATCTGAGAATATTAATGATGAAAGCTGTTTGAAACAGTGACACTCATCATGTTCTCATCAGCTACCTGTAAAAATGCTGTTTACACAAAAGTCTAAATTATTTCCTATGCTCAATTTTCTGGAATATCCATTTCTCCAAAGAGCAAAGTCATATTTTAACTTTCTATTTTTAACACTAAGAACAAAAGTCAGCTTGAAGTCAGTATCCGTAATCATATTTTAAGCTTTACTTTAGAAACTGTAACAAATGGTTAGAAAGATTTGGTTTTGTTTTAAAATGGGGGTAAAAGAGAACAACAAGTACTTGGAATTTTCTATTGAAACTATACTAAGCGTGATGTGTGATAGACACCAATGCAGAAAATGTTCATGCTATTTCTATGGATGCAGATAGAATGTATCTAAGAAAAATACACAGGTCTTCTGGAACCTCTGAGGCTCACAATGTTGTAATTTCAGGCTGTGCTTAAGGTGACCTCCCAATGGGAAAATCTATTGCCTTGTAAAAATGTTTAATAGATGAGCTGCCCACCCTTTCTCCTTTGCAAAACTTGACTTTAAAATCCCTATCTTTGGTGCTAATCAATTCTTGCTCTGCTGAGTTTAGAAGTAGTCTCCAACTCAAGGCTAACAGTGAGTTGAGAGGCAGAAACATATTTTGCTCTGTTAGTTGCATTTCCTGCAGGGTGGAGGTGTCTCAGCTATGGGTAGTACATAGGAAAATTCTTTAATTTCAATGTTGAAGAAGGGCTGCAGCAGTGGGAGAGCTCAGGACCATCCCAAGCAGGCTGCCCTCAAAAAGAATGTTCCAAGGGTGAGGGGGAGAGAATAATGGGAGTATTTGGAGGATGGCTGGTGTTGATCAATTCATCCTGCCTGATATTGGACATTTATATAAAATATTAAAGAAAATAGTCCCTTAATAATCAATGTATCTAAGCTCTTATTCAGTACTTATACAGTGGGTGGGAGTCCCTTCTTATTTCCTAATGGTCTCTTTTTCACAGAAGAAATGTTTATGTAAATAACCATTCTGTGTGAGGGAACTGCATGAAGATCAAAATGAATATGGAACAGAAACATAAAACCATTAGTATTGGAAAAGACCTCCAAGATCAAGTCAAGCCTTTGACTGAACACGTCCATGTCAATTAAACGGCTACACTAAGTGCTACATCCAGTAATTTATTGAACAATTCCATGGATGGTGACTCCACAGGTTGATTATTTGTTTTTGTTTGGGTTGTGTCTTTTTTCTTCTCTGGGATTCTGTTTCCAGTAAACTGTTTTTAGGCCTGTCTGCCTCCTTAAATCTCATTTCTGTCTGTCTGAGATGACTGTAAATCAGAAGGGACCATGCCAGGGTATTGCGTATCACAGCTCACACAATGAGGCAATTCCTGTTATCCAGCAAAGCTGTCCGAGAAGAGAGCTAGTCATGGCTTACAGCTTCCCAGCCTTCCCAGAGGCAGTGTCAGACAATTGGCCTTGCAGGGCACAGAGCCAGCTTTACTCTCAGCAGGGCTGTGTTCATGACTAGGAGCAAGATGTGGAGATGGATCACCAGTGTGTCCTGGCAGCCAAGAGGGCAAACTGCACCTGGGACACATCAAACAGAGTATCACCAGCCTGTCAAAAGAGGTGGCTGTCTCTCTGTATTCAGCATTGGGGCTGCCCCGTCTGAAGTGATGCATGCAGGTTGGGACTTATGTAATGTCCTGGTCTGTTTGGTGAGTTCAGGAGAAGGTTTTGGGGAGGCACAGAGCTGTTCTCCCTGGTACGACAGGACAAGTGGGATTGGTTCAGATCTGCCCCAGTGTGGCCATTATGATGCCTTTCTCTACTGCAATTGTGGGAAAACACTGGAACAGGCTTCCTAGAGGGGTGATCGGTGCCCTGAACCTGTCAGTGTTTAAGGCATTTGCACAATGCCTTTTACAACATGGTTTAGCTTATGGTCAGCCCTGAAGTAGTCAAGCAGTTGGACTAGATGATCATTGTGGGTACCTTCCAACTGAAATTATTCTATTCTATTCTATTCTATTCTATTCTATTCTATTCTATTCTATTCTATTCTATTCTATTCTATTCTATTCTATTCTATTCTATTCTATTCTATTTCTATTCTTTCCATTCCATTCCGTTCTGTTTCCACGTGCATTCCACAGAAAATCAACATGCAGGCTTTAGTGAGTACAACCTTGACTGAAGACTCCTGGAAAAATGCAACCCAATACCTCAACTCTGAGTGGTTTGTTACAATCAAGCCTACAGGGAAAATTAGATATACATTTTTAGTCAGCTTCCTGTTTGGTGAAAAGTTTTTTGTTTACCCAGCAGAGTTTGAATGCTGAAAAGAACTGTGTGAACAGCAGGAGTGAGTAATAGGAGTCTGTCTTTTCCTGGGCCTCCTTTGGCCACAAATATCTTACTGACCTTTTGGTACAAACTCATCCAACCCTCAAAAATTAATGAAAATATTCCCTAAGTTCTCTTTATTGTCTCTTTCTGGAGGAAGCCAAGACATGGTGGCTGAAGGAGGCATGCTTTGCTCTATATTTTTAAAAAGAATTCACAGCTGTACCTAACAATGTGGAAAAATGGGTGTATGCTGAAGCCTGCTGCTTCTTTTGGCATTCAGCAAGCACCCAGATTCGTATTTCCTTTATTGTAATCCTGTACACATGCTAGGATACTTCTGAGACCTTGTATATCAATTAGTCCATCTTGTTTTCAGACACTGGAAAGTCAACAACACAAAAAAAACCTCATCACAATTCTAGATTTCTACACATCAGAACTTTAAGTACGATGAGACACCCTGGAGGACGTGAAGTCCAGCCTCCTGCTCAGAGTGGGGCTAGCTTCACAATTAGGCTGGATCGCTCAAGTAGTTTTCCAAGTACTGAAAATCTCCAAGAACAGAGATTCTGAAACTTTTCTTACCATGTAGTGCTTAAGCACTCTCAAATAAATATCTTTTTCCTCCATTTAATTGGAATTTCTACTGTTGTGACTTTTAACTCTTACCCCTTGTTTTTATTTCTGACGACTTCCAAGACCTTTACAGATGTCACTTGAACACCTTGGGATGGAATAGGCTCTGCTATTTGTATAAAGTTGTGAGTTAAACGACTTGTTCAAGACCAATCATTAATTAAAAGTCAGAACCCAAGGTCAAGTTGTGTAATTATCCATAGACAAATTGACATTTCTCATTCTGTTATAAAAGAAAGAAATGAAAACAATAAAAACCCCTCAACATGAGTGGCTTTTGTTTTTCTTGAGACATCTGTGATTACTTATGGTTGCTCAAAGTGTAGTTGTCAAACCAAAAAAAAGTTTGAAATTTCAGCTTTTCTTTTTTTTTTTCCTCTGGAAAAGTTTCCAAACTATTTCCATAAACTGAGAATGTATTTGGTATTTGTGAGTATTTGCTAAGTCTTTTATACTTTTCAGATTTAGCAAACTGGCCAGATTGCAATTTGTTTCTGAACTGTTCACCTCAGCTTTTTACTTCTGTGAATGTCTGATTGTTTTTTCCTTTCTGAAGGCTGTCAAATTTTGCAGACAGTAAGATGACTGGCAATCTGACTATAGCAAATAGGAAGGCAGTGACATTCATTGCAAATTCCTCAAAGTGTCAAGATTGACAAACATATTCATGAATACTCGGCTGTTATCTGAACATCTGCTAACTGTATATAGATTTATTCCATGAACCCACTAACAGAAATCAGTCTGGTTTTCATGGTCAGTATCGCTGATGTCACCAGCAGAGCATTCACCTGAGGCACTGGCTGATCTCAGACTTCTAAACATAGCTGAGCCCAAGTTCCAACTAAGGTGAGAAAAAGGCTTGAAATTTTCTCCAGGAAGATGAAGCAAATTTTGATAAATAACTTGCTCAAAAATATCCAGGAAGCATTTTCCAAGTCTGGAAACCTAATTCTACTGATCCCAGTACAGCGCTTTGCAAGTAGCAAAAAGCAGATGTAATTTGTGTTCTCCCAAATTTTTAATAGCTTTTTCCCCAACTGCAGACCAGTTCTATTTACAAAAATAGACACAATGTACACGTTTGCTATGGATTGTATGTAGCCTGTTGGATTTGTCAGACAATATGTTAGACTTGATAGTACAAGCCAGCAGTTTCCAGTCATTTACCTTTCAGGAATAGTATTGAGTTTTGTGTTGTTGTTGTTGGGTTGTGGTGTGTTTGTTTGTTTTACTAGGGAACGGGAAGGAAGCATTAAAGCTGCACTTGCTGGGATGGAAGGATGGAGATCTGTGGTGAAACATTAATGCTGCCAGACAGGGTGCTTAAAGACAAAGAAAGGCACATTTCAGTCTGCTGGGTTGGAATCCAGTGTCATGTCTCAGAAGTCCCTCAGGGTGGGGCAGACATACTGCTGCAGAACTTGCTGAGCGCCACATACCAGAGAGGTGTTCACAAAACCTGAAAGGATAGGAAATTTAAAAAAATAACAAAAAATCCTACCATTACATAGTAATGTTTCAAATTGTGACTGCAAGCTCAGCTGCATTTCAAAATTTTGTTGCAGAATATTGCAGTACCTAGAGAAACAAGACAGCTTGTGTTTCTGTTAATTTATTTTTGATAAATACTGCATTGTAATGGTTCTGTCCTGTAATTGTGTACCTTACACGGTGTAAAAGCCTGTGTGAAAAGACTTGTTTAAGAGACAACCTCCTATTCCTTTGTGTGGAAGAGCCAGGACACCTTCAGGTCCTGCTACTGTCACATCTGCTTCAAGGACCTAGAAGTTTAATTTTTACTATATCTGCATTAGTTCAAATTCTGTAATGAATTTCAGTTGTGGCTAACTGTTAATGTAATTAATTTATTTTTTTTAACTTCCTCAACAGACGTGAACACTACAATAAACTGAAGTCAAACTGGTTTACTGTTTTTTTAAGTCCAAAACCAAACCAGAAGTCCAAGTGAATTCAAGTTTTGTCCACATAAAAATCCTAAATTACGGTTTATAGAATATAAAAAGAGTTTAATTTCATATTCATTAACTGGTAATAAACTCTTGTGTTTAATAACTCTTGTCTTGGGAATACTATTTTTCCAGCTGCTCACATTCCATTGACATTCTGCAAAGTCATCTGTCTCACAGAAGGGATACTTGCTGTCTAGGTCACAAACATTTCCAGGCAGTGGCAGAACCCCTATTCCTCTGTTGTGTAAAAGCTACAAAAGCAAGTCCAAGCTAAAGGATGTTCTAAATCAGCAGTATCAGTTATAGGTCACTTAACAGCTTCTGTTGTCAAGATGAAAAAGGTCTGAGTCACAGGCATGCATACACAAGCACAAGTGTCATGTCACCATAACCTCCTTATATGCTGTGCTGGAATGAAGAACAAATTTATCCATACTTCAACCTCTTTTTCTTGAGAAAATTACAAAGGGACCAAAGACACTTTTGAGTGAGAAACTATTGCAACTGCTAGGTAGATTTGATTTTACAATCTGCATTTCTTTAATGTCAATTTAGTCCTATTACTGTAATTCTTCCCTTTTGATGGCTTTTACGCCCCTCAAATATTTGTAAATTTATTTCTCTGCTCAGCAGCTGGTAAGCCAACCTAAACATACTTAAGAATTGTAATCATTCCTGTAAGGAGACATGAGAAATGAGACACATCAAGCTGCCCTAGGTAAGGCTGCTAACAGAGTGCTGATGAATGGCGACCCACATCGGGAAGGTCATCTGATGTACAACACCTGCACATTTCTGCTTATCATTTGAAACTGAAATGCTTGTGATTTTCCCCCATTTCTATACCCTGTCTACAGCTCTAAGTTGCTTTGTTATTAAAGGAAAATACATTACACTTCTAGGTATTTTGAGCAAGATTTGTTTTGTTTTTAATGAATATTTCCACCCTCAAACAAAAGTGTTATTCTGGGTATGCTGTGCTGTGTGTTTCCTCACTGATGAGGAGCTGCCTTCAGCAAAGGTGAAGTTTTGGAGGGGATAACATGTAGGAACAATTTTCCTGCAGACTATACTATTTGGTAAAAAAGGGAGAGATGGAGTAAATATAGTCAAGGAAAAAGCAATGCTGCTTGTCTTAATCAACCTGGCTATCAGAGCAGTGAGAAAGCATAAAAAGAATAACAAGTAAAATTGAGCAGGAGACACTGTTTGGAAGTGAGAGAGCTGGATGGCATAGGTAAAAGCCTTAGCATCTGGCTGTTAGTCAAAGGTTAGGCATGTTGGCACCTGTGGCAGATCAACTCTGGAAAACAAAACCTATCACTCTGCTTTGCAGCTGGAGGAAATGTAGGCGGCACCATCAGGCTTTGTATCGTGATGTCTGGAGCCCTGGTTTTGATCAGCCTCCTTGACACTTGTAAGGAAGCATCCTGTTATCATTTTGTAATCCTGTGCTGTTATTTGTAGCTCTTGCTTGGGTCTGTTTCATAGTCAAGTAACAAGCTCTGGGGTGTGACCTTGTTTCTGTATATTTGTATATTTTCTGAAGAGCATATGACAGTTTTTCAAGTACTGCAAAACTGAGCAAAATGATTAACAAGTGAATGATTTTAATGAAGGGTAAAATTAAGGAAGAAGATAGAATCTCACTTTAGAATAATTTCACTGTTGTGAAAGGTATCATGGGCTCTATTACAGGCATTGGTGGTGTTTTGTAGTATTACACAGTTTATTAAGGCCTAGGGAACTGTGAGTTGTATGTCTAATAAAAATCAGAAATATTTTCTTATTATCTGTTTACAAAAAATGGCTGCCAAACAAAATTTTTATTAATTAATTCTGTATAGCAAAATCACCACCCCCAGAAAACTGATTCCCACATATGGATTTCAGTTGCAGCTGAGCACTGAAAGTAGCATAAGCATTCTCATGTTATTTCAAAAGCCATATTTCATGGCACCATCCATTCTTTTATAGTTTGGTTACTGGAAAAACAGTAATTTTTATTTAATTACTTTAATCTCTTGCATGCACATTCAATTATCTATCCAGGATAATTTTCTTCATGTTTAAGGTCTATCTTCCAAGCAATTAAAATAGCTAGTGACTTTTAAAGTATACACAACTTACCCTGACCCTTCTTCTATCAGCTTGATGCAAATCAGCTAGCATTTTTTTTAATAGCATTATACAAGCTTAAAATGGGTGCAATGGCTAGAATCATGTTCATTGTTGCACTGATACCTCCAAAGGAGAAAATTATGATTTTTTTGGGGGGATCTACTGCATGTTTATTTAGGTATGCTTTTTATAGTTTAAATTGCTGTTTCAATCAGCTGAAAGTAGGGATGAATATAAGTGTATTGCCTAACACTAAGCTGGAGTTTTTTTGGGAAAAGTACCAACCAAAAATATTGGTTCACTTTTACTTGGAATACCTTATGTCATGCTGCCTTTAAGTGTACATTTGTCAGGCATACGATATTCTGCATTCAGAGATCAGCAAAGGAGCTAATGGGTAGCAGAGAAGCATCCTTAGGGAAAAAAAAGGTAAAAATGGAGCAGAGAAAGAAGGTGATCAGATAGTGTATTAAAAAAATAAATAAAATTTTGAGGGCTTGGATGCACAAGCAAACTTGTGTGTCAGCAGGTTTATGGTAACTGTCCATGTGTGTGACCTAAGCCCCAGCAAATGCAAATACTGTCTCAGTAACAGAAGACTAAGCCAACTTGAATTAACTTCAAGTTTGAGATCATACAAGTGGATGGTCAGCAAAGCTTAGCTGATGTACAGGACTCTTTTTCCTCCCTTATTTACTTATTGAGATTTTGCCTCATGTACAAAGGTAACTGACACTGAGATGATTTAAGAGTTTGCCCTCTGCTGCTGTATGGACAGTTTAGCTGCTGATGATCAGGTCCAGAAATACTAAAGTTTGTGAGCTGACATCTCCTAGGTAAGATCAGTGCAGGTTTAATTCAGGTTGTCCTTAATGTCTGTACTCAGTGCCTGTGTGGGCGCTGTGTGAGGAGGTGGTTAAGCTTATCTAATGTCTTTTTTGAGATAAAGAGGTTGTTTTTCTTGTTCCCAGCTATGTACTCCTGCCACTTCATGCTGCTCTGGCAACTGCCTGACCCTTTGACAAGCCAATTCAGGTCACTGGGCTGGCAGAAAAAACAAGCAGAAAGAATGGAATATTTTTTCTATTGGCTTAATGAACAAAATTGAATCAGCAAAGAATTTGTTGAGTAGATCTAGTGCAGCTGCAGAAAAGAGCAGGATCATGCAATAAAGGAGAAGGGCAGAGGAGAAGAGAAAACTTATTTGAGAAATCAGCTCTGTCTTTTTGAACTGCATGATGAGTTGTCAAGGAAGATGACAAAAGAAAGGGAAAAACCTCTCTTTGCTGTTACTTGTAGATATTAAAAGTGGAAAAATCAAAACCTGAGGCTTAGCTTGATTATGAGCAATGCACAGTCTATGTCTTAACAAAATTGCAGCAAAGCACCAGTTCAAGTCCTAACCACTGGACTTTGTTGCCTTTGTCGTTAATGAGTTAATTTTCTCCTACTAACAAACATAAACCATATAGCTAAACAGGAGATTGCTTTTCTGAAAATTCTAGAAACTCTATAGGTACATTTTAGGAAGTTGTTTTTGTTTGTTTTTTTTTACTCTGTTTAACAACTACAATAGTCTGTTTCTGGAAGAGACAACTACAAGGCTGAACAAATTACTTTTCAATTCCTGTTTGATCTTCATTCACTTTTTGGCTTTATCACAATTTCCTGAGAAGAAAGATCTGATTAATTCTGAGCTATTTTTCCATTAGCTGTTCCTCGGAACATAGTACAGTACCTCCTGTGCTGACCACACCAAATAGTTGTGCCTCCTGCCATTCTTTACTCTCAGACACATTAACAAACCCCTGCAACTCTACTTTTGGTATTTTGAAATGGTATAGAAATGTGCAGACAGCACTGAAACTAAGCACTTTTCATCTCAAATTGTGCTCATAAGTAGTTTCTTCTCCTGCCTTTCCAATTACAGAATTCCCGTAAAGAGATACTTCTCAGATCTTGCAAGAGACCTTGGCACAAATCCCTGACCCTTTTTTCTACTGTCTTTTAGGTGCTAACTTTTGCACCTTAATCTTCATCTTTTAGTACACTTATCCATTACCTCAGTCACATTTAGGGCATTGGTTGACCACACTGTCTATGCACTAGTTTACAGAATGACTCTAACAGAAATGCCTCTCACATCATAGCTCAGCATATCTAAATCAAGTTTGCTTCAGGCCTGGTGAGTGACACCTTCTATTTGTCTCCACTCAACCAGATGTCAACAGAGAATTCACCCTTCTTTAACCTTCCTACCCCTCTGCTCTTCCTAAAGGGGTTTACTTTAGCTATCAGACTTTCCCCCTGAAAACCTTTTGACCATAGAAATCTTGCATTCCCACTAGATTCTCCTTCTAAGAATGAATATTTGAATGTCTCTTGTTTCGTGTTCTGTTTCATTTATAACTGGATTGTTATTCTCTGGTTTGCACCATGTGAAGAAAGCAGTGCAGACATAAGAGATGAGAGAATTAGTCACATGTTTTTTGCAAGGAGTACCTTCTTCTAATAAGCCAGTTTTGAGTAGTTACTGGGCTTTGATTTCTGTTCTTCCACGTGGGATTAAAATTGGCCTGGAAATGGTATTTCAGTGCCCTGAACAGAAAAGAAGTTGGAGCTTCAAGTAAGAGAAAATGCAAAATAAAAATCACCCAGCTTTTGGAATCTGACAGGCGCTCACCAAACTGGACAAACTTGGACTGCTGAGTAGGCACACTCAATAAACAAAACATACAGCCTGTAAACATACTCAGTGGTATTCTTGGATGGCAGAATTTTGCCTGTATTTTGAAAACATCTCTCTCTTCCAATTTTTCATTAGATGTCTTTTTCTTTTTTTTTTTTTTTACTAGTCTGAGTGCAAATTACTTCTGTTACAGTCAGAGAAAATGTGTGATACTTTTGGTCCTGTTAATGGATATTCACACATTTAGACAATTTTCTAAAAGATCAGACCTATGTAAACTTTAAACATTTAACTTTTAAGCAAATGAGCTTGACTTAAAAATCTTATCCTTCAGAGCTCAGAATTGATCTGCTATATATACCTAGAATTCAAAAGTGACAGGATTAAAGAGAAATATGTTTTGGCATGGTGCAAAACATTAACTAAAGCCAAAATAATCAGCTGTGTCCAGAAGAACTTCCTGTTATGGTGTCCTTTGATTCTACCTTAGAAATTAGTATCTCAGACTCCATAAATAAAAATTTATCTGGACTAAGAAATGTCCAATTGCTATTTCCCTGCTTAAATTTCTAAGGAGAACTGGTTAATTTCCAATAATTTATGATTTTTGAATGTTGCTTAACTCAGGACTTCACAGGTTCCATCAAAAATTTCTGAGCTAGCTCCTAAGGTGCTATAAATTGGCATAATTTAACTGGGGAAAAAATGTATATATATATGGCCATTATTGATTGATTACCTTCTCTTTTAACATACAAGTGATTATTGCCACATATGTTTGATTAAGGGAATAAATTTTCTCCTAATTGATTTCACATTTAACCTGAACATCCTTATCTAATGCCATAACCAATATAACCTCAATCTAGGACTAGATCTAACAATGTTCTCTGTAATAATGACTGAAATCTCATCAGCTCTAATGAACTTGGAAATAGGCCCATGAAAATTAATAACTGATATCTTAAATCATTGTCATTTTACTAAACAGGTACTTTTTTCCCCTTGTGCATTTATCTCATGTAATTTGGTATCAAATATATCAGATTATTATGTTTCTGCAGCACATTATGATTCTATTAAAAAAAGTCTGCATTTTTCATCACTGATTGCACTTTTGCTTAATATAGTCAGAGGATTTAGTCTGATGCAATGTCCCACAAACGTCTTTCATCTTTTTTTACTTTAGTGTATGTTATATATTTCTGGATCTCCTTCATTATTTCTCTTAATAGTGGTGGTGCATGCATCTCTTTTGTCTGTTCCACCTCTTTAAATTACTATTACTACTGTGAATCTGAACTGGAAGGCTAACTCCTACTCCTGGCAAATGTTGACCCCAGGGCTAAGTATTTGAATTTGCAGCACTGAGTGTTAGAATGAGTGTGAGACCAACCTTCACACTTCAGAAACTTGCCAGTTGGCAGGTTATACTGCCTGTCTGTTTCTCATTCTGTTGTGCCCTCTGCAGTCTGCCACCCTACATCCCACAGTCTTTTTTGTCAACAATTTGTCAACCTAATAGCTTGTACCTGAGAAATTGCCTTATGGCCTATCAACAAGTAATGAAATCCACAGAAGAGTTGTTCCAGTGAGATAAAAGTTTCCAGTACGTTTGGCCAATGAAATACAGTTGGAAATATTTGTTGTAGGTTAGCAGACACTTATGCAAAAAGGAGTATGTGGGCATAGATTTGCTCCATGTAGTTCTGTGCTCTTACTATGAAGTATTTTATAAAGCTCATGAAAATAAATTGAATATAAGTGCTTTAGTATCAAACAAAAAAAAATTACTAGGCTGCTTTAGGTTCTTCCAGCTCTAGATCTTAATAATTTTTAGCAATAACCTCAGAAAGTTAAATCTTGGAGCATTAAACCTCCATTTATTGATACCTGCTTGTATGCAGTATACTTCTGGAATCATGAACAGAAAAGATACTGTAGAGGCCTCTAAAGTGTCTCCATGAAGTGAACAGCTGGATAGTTTTGCTGGATCTTTTTTTTTTTTTGTAGAGTTCAAGACCAGGTAAGTATTAAGCTCAGTTGGAGCGTGGAGAGTGAATCAGTTCACTTTGAATCAGAAGGTGAATCAGAAGATACCTTCTAACTATTCATCTGGCTCACTCTTAAGGTTCTTTTGACTGTTGACTGTTGCCTTCAACAGCTCTGACAGAGTTTTCTGTGGCTGGGGTGACAGAATGCTGGAGCAGGCTGTGAAGAGAGACTGCAGAGTTTCTGTCCTTGGAGATATTCAAAACCTGACTGGACATGGGGCTGGGAAACCTTCCCTGGCAGCTTCTACCCTGCAGTGGGTTAGATGGGAATGGGGCTAGATGATCTCCACAGTTGCTGTCCAACCTAAGTAGTCCCGAGGTTGTGTGGATCTAATTTACTTTGCCATTTCCCTGTTTTCCACCAAGAAATGCTGAACTGGGAGTTTTAGTACAATTGGGTTGATGTGCAAAAAGCAGATTTGGGGAAGGATTTTTAATGATTTTTCCCAGGGTGAAAAATAACAATACCAGTGGAAATCCAGAGCAGCATCTGGAATCAGTTCAGCTCAGCACTTCTGCCTGCCTGGCTGGGGAGAGAACCTTGGTGATTTACCAGGGTGTTCACAGTTTCTGTAATAGCTTTTAATTCTTACCCATAGCACCAGGGTTCATTTGCCACCACATTAAGTTGTTGTTTTGCTATTTTTGTTTTTTTTTATTTCAGATTCCTTCTCATATTTTTGTTGGGTTTTTTTTTTATTTTTCTCCAGAAGACACCCTGTAAGTAACCAGAAGATCAGCTCTGCCTGTTCTGGCCTGAGTGAGGAGCTCATACTGTTTCTCTGACAGATAAGAGTCCTAAAGATTTTAACAGGCAGCTGAAGTTTCTGCTTTCTTTCACAAATGTTTTTAGCTTTTGTGACATTAACTGAAGAACTGCAAATGAAGTGAGGGCTCTTACAGAAAGATGTTTTTTGGGGAGTCCTTCCAGCTGCATCAAATGCTAAAACTGCATCTGCAGATACCAAACCCAGAGAAAGGGACAAGAGTCACCATGGTCTTCAATAAGAATTTTTGTTCAGGGTTTCCAGTTTTAGGCAGAATATCCTGAAGCCTTTAAGACATGTGCACAATCATTCATGAGAATATTTCAGTAAAAAGTAGCTTGCATTAAGTCTGCTTCTCCCTCTCTGATCAGCTTCCCTTTTAGAAAAAGGCTTGGGAAAAAAGATCTCAGTTATTGCATTCAAAGCAGGTGACACACCAGTTCCAGCCAGCTCCAGAAAATACTAACCATTCTTCTGTAAAGAGAATCTATGATCTGAATCTTTCTCATTCTCTTAACAAAAGAAATTGAGCAACAAAGAAAGGTGATTTCTTATCCTTGATTAGGACACTTCGCAGCTGTGGTCCTTGCAACAGTGAAGTGTTCTGCCTGTGATGGGTGTACAGCTTTGCTCAGGGAAGTTGGCTGAAAATACTTAAGCATTTTGCATGGGCAGATGGAATATGTGGCCATTTTTAAAACAGGAACAAATGCATGAATTTAATTACAAAGTGATTTGACAAGTACTTGTTCACTCATTGCATAATTTTCTAAAGAAACTTGGAACAATTAATTGTTTCAGAGATGATGTTAAGTAGATTTAATAAATGTCTTTTTCTTATCATATCAGAAGTCTTATTGAAAACCATGTAAAGGGTTTAAAGTGTTGGTTTTGTTCTGCTATTATATGCTGATCACTTTGGCAGCCCCCAGATATGCACATGTATTTAAAAACAAAAAGGGTGGAAAAAAAGCAAGCTAAAAAGCAATTTATTGTACATTTTACTCACTACAGGTGTTTTGCCTATATAGGGCTCACTGGTAAATAGGAAAAAAAGTCCAGACAATCATGAGACTCCTTGCCTTGATTGAAATTACTGCATCTGTGAGATATATGACAAAGTTACAATTTGAAATATGAGTAGTTAAAATCAGATTTTTTAAAGTTATTAATGTAGGTACATAGCAAAATGGCTGCACTATTTTTATATAATTATTTACATAAATATTTATATATTTATATAAATACAAATTTTAATATAATTATTTATATTTTTATATAATTTTGCAAATTCCTCGTCCATTAACACCTTTTAGCAAATGTTAGGGATACCTTAAACTGCCCAATTGTACAGTGAGCACTAAGAAATCAGAACACCTTTTCAAGCATTTCCTCACAGTGAAGTTGGTAGTTCTGGGTATATTTTTGTGTTTGATTTTATAAACAAAACCTCAAAATGTATTGTGTTACATTTTGAAAGTAAAAAGAAGCTCTTGTTTGTACCTTGCAAATAACAAGATAATGCCTCTATCATTTGTCACTAAGGCTCTGTGAAAGATTGGTATTTATTTCCATATATGTATTAATTAATTTCAGTATCTTTACCTTATTCTTTCTAAAATGGTTTTTACAAAGCTGGTGGCAAAATACATTAAAAAACTATTTCAACTATATCTGCTCCATTATATAGACATTTGTTTTAATCCATTTTTTCTAACAGTTTGTAATCAGGGGGAAAAAAGGAATCTCTATGAATTTGTTCTTATTCTATCAATATTTTGTTATTGTCCTTTGCAATGAACTAGCAATTTCAGTCTCATTGTATATGTCATATGTACTCAGTAATCTCACAAGTGAAATGAGAATTCCCTTTATCCATGTATCAAAAATGTATTTTCCCATAGTCATATTTGGGTCATGTATTAAAATGGGAAAGGGAAGGTGCGGGAAGGTGCGGGAA
>NC_031770.1:95961468-95989038 GCF_001522545.3 Parus major
TTCAAATGTGGAAATAATTTCATGTTAAATAAGGCAGAGCTTGTAATGTATCAAATTCTTCAGCACAAAAGTAATTCAGCTCCTCATTTCATTTTTTTTGGCAGTTTTAGTGAGGAGTTGAAAGGGTTGGGACTCTGAGAGCACCAAGTGGCCTTCACTGCCCTAACCAGCCCCAAATGGGTTACATGCACACTCAGAAATGGTGTGAAGTCCCCTTAGAGGATGGACAGACCACTGCAAGCACACCAGTGTGCCCTGCTGAGGACACAGGCAGATTTGGAATCAAGGCTCACTTGCTCCCAGTGGCTCACAGTGTAGGCAGAATAAATTTTTTCTGGACTGCCTTACAGTGCTAAATGCTCTTGTTAAGCAATTTTGCAAGTGGAACTAATCTGATTTTTTTTTTAAATGAAAGAAATCTAGCAAAGAAACTCTCTTCTAAATGTCCCATGAGAAAAGACTGACTTTTCAATGACAGTGCCTTTATTTAAAAAAAAAATATATATTTTTATTTAAAATGTTTTAAAATTAAGTAAGAAACAACCATTTACTTTCCATTTCTGTGGGTGAATACCTAGACAAACCTTATGATTTGAAGACACTTTTTTGACTCTTATTTAAGAAAAACCTTATTTCATCAGTGAATTTTGGCAAAAGCTTTTCATTCAATTATGTAGATTCTATGGTAGTTTTTATAACAAATAATAAAAAAAATTACTTTTTTTTTTCCTTCCTAAGTAAACTTTTTTTTTTTCAAAGCCATGAATACCAAAAGAGCATTGTGTATCTGATAACCTGGATATAGAATTCCCCCATGTGGGTGGTCACATGCGTCACTATCAAAGGGCTTTTATTTTGGAAAACATAGAGTCTTGGCCCTCACAGATATTTAGTTTGACATGTTATATAATGCAGGACATGTATTTTCCCTGTATTAATTTCTGTATGAACAAAGACATTCCTCCTTTGTATTTGATTGAAAATAAGATCCAAAACAACCATCCCAGAAATGGAGAACTCCTGGAAATCAAAACTGAAAATTTTTAATTCTTATTTAAACTCATTGCAACGCAGTGTAATTTCTTTTGGGAATGGGTAAGAGTTTAATGTGACTCACAGTTTTTACCTGCCTCCTTTGAACTCTCACTAATTTACTGTTTTGATAAATCACTCTGGTGTCACATTGTGACAATAGTGACAAATAGACAATGGCTCCATTTTTCCATTTTGTGTCCTGTTTATACAGTTGATGATCATGCCAGCTCTCTTGACTGCAGCATTTTGTATAAGGATCTCATGCTCTGCACATAATCCATGATCTCTAAAAGTCCTTCCATCCCATGTCAGGATAGGGTCCCTATCCCGTGTGTTTGACCTGCACACTCTGAGTGACCTCTCTTTTTTGTTTGTAGATGGATAACTTTACTCTTGGTAGTAAATATGTCAAATCATAGCTAATCCATCACACCTTTAGGTAAACTGTTCTAATGATTGATTACTACTGATGTTAAATTGTTTGGTTTATTTGCAATCTGATTTGATCTGCCCTCAGATTCCAGTCTCTATGGATTATGTCAGATGATAATTCAAAAGTGCTGTTAAACCATATCTTTTTTTCTCTCATGAACAACTTGTAGAGTTTATGAAAGACATCTTTAGACATCTTCATTTTAAAGAGTGTTTAGTGAGGCATTTTTTGTCATAATCCTTTTTTTTATCTCCTCGACTCTGAAGACTTTCCTGTTTGTCAATCAGCTCTTCAGGTACCTGATACTAGAGCTAAACACTGCATTCCAGTAATGTTCTTCCTGTATACAAAGGTATAGCTCTCAAATCCTGTATATAATTTCTCACTCACACCAAGGGATTGCAGTTGATTTTCTGTCAGAACCACTCCATTGCAGGTTCATTTTGAGTTTATTACCTAACATAACTCATAGAATCATTGCTTTCCCAAAGACAATCTACCAAATGGGGGCAACCTATAATCCTTACTCTTACATGTGGCAAATCTGTGTATTAAACCTTATGAAGAAGCTGAATGAGGAAGTTTCAAAGCTGGTCTTTGAAACTGCTATAAGACACTAATAGGATTAGGCCTTTCTACATGCAATAGCATTTTGAAAATACTTCAGTAAGCTTCAACTCACTTAACACCTGTTGTCTGATTTTTTCCTTGATTTTAAAATATTAAAATAATCCAACCTACTGATTTAAAAATCAGTGTTTATAAATCAACTTCTAGATTTCATGAAAGAGTTCGTATTTCCTGGGTAAAATGCAATTATTATAAAATAATTCACCATTTAAATCTATTCTGTGTTCAGCTTCTAAACTGATGGCTTTAGCTTGAAGGTTAAGTTACTTGTTTTACAAGTGCATTGTACATCTGTAAACCCATTTTGACATCTCATTGTATGGGATTTCATGTGTTTGCAGCTTCTGGAAGTCCTTTAACTGCATGGAGGCCCCTTTATCCTAGTTCTTCCTGAACTCTTGAGACTTATGACTAAGATATGCTGATTTTGAATGGAACCATTCTTGCCCTCATTGCAGAATCCATTTTTTTACTTAAAGACTCAGATCTCTGCTAGCTTGGACATGTGCCTGCTGCCTGTAAGACATGGTAGCATAAGAGCTTTCCCTGACATTCTAATTCAGTATTAGCCTAGTCCTTGTGTCAATTAAGATAGGC
The DNA here is from genome assembly GCF_001522545.3 of Parus major. Lineage (NCBI taxonomy): Eukaryota > Metazoa > Chordata > Aves > Passeriformes > Paridae > Parus > Parus major. The sequence goes on from NC_031770.1 coordinate 95,964,164, forward strand.
AAGAGGGTAATTTATTTCATCCTAAGAGTATGATTCCTTCCGTGCATTTGGACTGCTGCCAGTGTATTTTCTCCTCACTGCATATTAGAGCAGCAATGAAGACTAGAAATTGAAATGGTCCCCTGAGAAGGCATAGAAATGTATAGAAATGTATAGAAATCTCTATGCAGTTTTTTGTTTTCTGTTTAAGGCCAGAGACTGGCTATTTCAAATGTCCTGACTACAATGGGCAAATTGTCTGCTCGTATTGAATTTAAAGATTTACAATTTGACACACCTTGTTGGAAATCGACTTGAATGATATTAGACTTTGAAACTTGTGTACACAAAATATGCTCATCCCATACTCTTCCAGAAAGTATATGCATAGGCAAACAGAAGTTTAAAACATGAAGTCAAGTAAGAAGAAGAAGCACATTTTATTCACAGAATAAATGATAGAAGCATAATAATGTTAAAAGTGAAGATTTGATATGACAATAAAATGAAACTTCTGGTAGTGTTCATTCTCTGAGAATTAATCAGCAGTGTGAAATTTTAGTTAGCTGTCTGCAACCTGTCTGTTCTGCTGATTGTTTTAATTGCCTGTTGCCTAATGTGAGGAATCAAAGGGACATACGGAGACAAAATACTATAGTCAGGTGAGCAATTTCCTTTTTGTGATTTTAGACGACACAGTGGAGTGAATGGTGATAAGTGACAGTGAAATGACATTTTAACATTTTTTTCAGTGTAAAAATGCCCCAAGAAGGTTGTATTCATAGACACTCCTGATGTCTCTTGTGTGAAGAAAATCTGTGCTATGTCTTAAGTGATGAGAAAAATCAGTTTAGTGCTCTCTGGCATCACTGTTGCATTGCAGTGTGATTGAAATAGAGTAGTGAATCTGGCCTTGAGAGAGCATATTGCTACAGACACATTAGGTGGACTGAAATTGTGCTCCAAGACGGACTTTAATGCATCCTGAACTTGACTGATATCATATGCACTTATCTACTGAAAAAATTTCAGCAACAATCAAACTTCACCAAAATGTACTTCCCTCTGCTGCTTACAGTATTTGTACCTGGTTCATGCAAGTATGACTACTTTAGTTGTAATCCACCCCCATTTCCCATTTTTTTTTAGATATTAATAAGAAAAATTTAGAGCTTGAGTGTGGAGTTTGGAAAGGGGTCAAAACAAAGTAGACATGAATTTGTTGTAGTGGCTGTACAAAGAACTGATTGTGCCCCTTTCTACATGGGAGTGAAATCTCATCAAATTGAGAAGGGTAACTGCTTGTACCCATGAAGATCTTGTTACTGCTCAACTTCAGCTCTTATCCTTGCAGAGTACCTGGAAGGGAGATCTGGCTCACTGTCCATTGGGCCCTTTGACCTTCCTGCTGGCTACAGGTGAGTCTGTGCTTTCTACATGTGTGCATGTGCCTTTATTAAATACAGCCACACTGGGAAATAAATGGAGACTATGAAATCCTTTCAGTTTTAGGGAGCATTGCAAGGGGAAAGATGAGAAACAATTATATAGATTAATTTCTCACTATGTTAAGGTTGATTTAAGAAAGGAAATCTGTTTTAAAAGCACAGTGATTTTTATTTGAAAGTTATTTTATGGTAGTTCTCACAATCAGTCATTATATTATCACTGTAAATAGCAAAGACAATTTTGAATGGAAAATGTCAGAAATGGCAGATTAGGATTTCCTTTGCCTAGAAGTCACATTACCATTTTGTTTTCAACATTTTTGTTTCATGCACTACCTATGTAAAAGTAGAATTTGTCTATGACAACATGAATGTTAATTCTGGAATAAATGAAAAATAAGTCATAAGTATCTGCAGGGAGGACAGTGAAGCAAAGTCATTTCTATTGAGCTGAGAACCAGGCAGAAAACACCTTCTACAAAAAAGTGTAATTTTTTATATTTGTCTTCTGCATATTTATGGTGCAAGTAAGATTATTCACACACATTTAGATTTAATCCTGTAGCCATGTTAATCTGAATGAAGGTTATTTCTTTGCAGTAAGTTTAGTGAGGGTAAAAATAGCAGTTCATTGTGAAATCAGTAATCATTACTGAAATCACAGATAGCATAAAGGAATAAAGGAAAAGGGAAACAGAAATTTAGCCAAGGAAAGATTTTAAGGATTATAACCTTTGTATATATTTCTGTTATTCTTTCTTCACTATCCTCAAAAATTTCAACATTAAAAACCTTTTGATAGCAAATTTAACTAACTCTTTGTAAGTGTTTGCAAAAGATTCTCTAAGCTTTTCTTGAATATGTGCGAGGAAACAACAAGAATACTTTGATGAGCATACGATCGTCTCAATTTCATCAGTTTACAAAATATGCAGTCTTTGCATACCACGCACCATTTTCAGTGAAATTTCGTCTCCTTGCACCTAAAATTTTCAGTAAACATATTTTCAGATCCTAGTTGATTTGACAAGTGCTATGGTATTGACTTGATGTGCCCTTCCAAACATTCTCAGGTCTTCCTACATGAAACATTTCAGGAGACCTTTGCATGATGTGTTAGTAGGCACTGCATCTAAAGAGGGCTTGATTGCTAACACTATTTTGCTAGGACCTAGAAAGTGCAGATCATAAGCCTCTGTCTGGGTGATTCTTGGTAAATAATAAAATCTCTGCCTGCAACTCTCCTTCTTTTCCCTAAACTAGGGTTTAAATGAGTTTACAAGGTAGCAGGAGTAAAGATGAATTTGGATATTACATTTTAGCTTTACACTTGTCCTTATGTTTGACTAAATAATGAAAAGTTAAATAGATTTTCCTTTAAAATCACAAATCAAATGTGGAAGTTACATTTATTCTTGTATCTGTAATGCACTAGTCCTCAAACAATTGCCACTCGCACAAAGACAACCGCTTTTAAAATAAGAGTTACCTGTACATGTTTAAAGCTGCAAACTGGGTAGAAACAGTCCCAGTGTAAAATACAAAAGTATAAATATTTAGTGTGAATAGTGTATGTGTCCATTTATAGTGGCTTTGTACAAGAGTATTTGCAGATGTGAATATTTTTATGACTATGTGACTAGAGTCTGAAATTACCTGTTGCTGCGTGCTTTTGCTTAAGAGTGTAGCAGTGAATGTAGTTTTTCTAGTTGTTTAAAAAACAGGGAAGTTGTTTTCAATTAAACTGTACTTTTATATCAGAAATTTATAGATGGATACTAAGAACTTTTACTTCATTTTAAAATACACTTTTGAACTGTTTGGAAGTTCCCCCAGGAAAGAAAAGATTTTATCAGTGCAGCTTTATGAGGACCTTATGCTACGTACAAATTGAAAGGTATTATGTTATTTTCACTTTGGAAAAGAAAAAAATTGTGTTTATAACTCAACATGAAGGCCTCCAGTATTGTCTGACAGCAAAGCCCTCTGGCATTCAGAGCACAGAACTCTCCATTCTCTGACATCCTGGAAGCAGCTTAGTCAGGATGGAAACTCAAGCACCCTTTAATTTCAAAAACATTTGTTTTTATCTTTTACTGTGTTCTGCAGTTACTTTTCTGTCTTTCACCTTTGAAAGTTCTCTAATTAGTGATGGAATAGATAACAAAAAATCTGAATATAGTCCAAGAGAGTTATTTATATGTCTTGAAATCCTCCCATAATGTTTTACATTGTTCTCTTCCTCCACAAATCAATTGATTTTGTTGGAAATTTTACCTAATTAAGGGCTAAAAACTTATGAATAAGGATCTCAATATCTTGTCTTAATTGCTTTTCTGCAAAAAATAGTTTAATGACTTCTCAGTTGTGTCAGTTCACTCATATTTCTTATTAAGATGCTTCTTTTCTTCTCTAGTATTGTGCATGCAGCATTAACTGAAAGGTGAGTGGGCATTGTGCTCTCACCAGAGATTATGTGGGTGGTCAACTTCTTAAAAGGTTCTATTAGAAAGTAGAAAAGCTAACACTGGAGAGAAGGGTGAACCCTGAAAGATGCAAGCAAAACTAAATCATGTTATTTCTTTGTTTGTCACTACATTTTTCAGAACTAGCATCATGAGACTTGGCTAGGAGAACAGTTACCTATAAAGCAATTCCTGCATGAATTAGAGGGTTGGTGCAAAGGAAGCAGCACCATCAAGGAGAAACTGCAAAGAACTGTAATTATAGATGTCCTTGACTAATGGCTAGGGGTGAGATAAATGGCTTTTCCTTGTCTCATTCTGTGCATATTGCTTTCTTCTGAAGGGGAGCAGCTCTGCAGCTCTGCAGCCATGTTTTGCTTTTTGCAGCTGTAGGATCATTTCCATGATGCACATCTTCACTTGGAAATCCTATGAAAGTACCAGGTATTTGACTATGGTCAGGAATGTGGATAGAAGAAAACCAGGCAAAATTGCGAGGACTTTGCCAGTGAAGAGTGAGCTTTTAACATTTAATTTTTGCTTACTTTTCTTACATACAGTCTCTGAAGATCCTTTGAAGATCAGTATTTGAATTTTACACTAACAGATTTATGAGAATTCATGCTGTATGCTACTCTAGTCAGCTTATAGACGATCTAAGTTGCAGTTATAGTAAAGCTTCTACTAACTTTTTAGACCAGATTTTAAAGCAGAGCAGGATTTTGAAAAGCTCTGTCTTGACTTAGGTCATTCACATCCCTTCAGATATCTAAAGGCTATCACCACAAAGGGTTTCAAATACTGACACCTATTGTAATCTTCAGATTCCCAAGGGTACCAGAAAATCTGATACTTAATTCCTCAAAAATAATATATGCAGCTGATGCTGACATTGTTACTCTGTATGTTCATAACCTTTATCAATAATATGGCAGCTCATTGTTTGCTTTCTTTAGGAATAAAGGTTCCATGTGCATAATTTATTGTATTAATAAAGAATTGCGCTATGTTAATTTTAGCCAATAGTCATATGCAGCTGGACCTGTAATATGAGAAAGACATTTAAGCCTTTTGTCTTTTGTTTAGGTTTTCTTTTCTTTAGGTAGAAAAACCAAGAAGTTAGTTTTGTCAACCCCTTCCTCTTTTAAAGCAATTAGACACGAAAATGCATGAAGAGGAGCTGAGACTGCACTTAAACCCTGTCTGATGGGAGAGGGATTGCATCATAGTTGCCTAAATGTTTATGTGTGAGCAACTGGGAAATGCAAAAGCATCAGCACTGCTTGAGATGTGGTGAAATTGATTATTATGGGAATATATCAAAGCAGTGGGTGCAGAGAAGAGCAGAGGGGAAGGAAAAAAAACCTACTAGAGCAGAAACCTTCAAAATACTGGAGAAAACCCTGGAAAACTGTGCATCCATATTTTATATCCACTCTGTTGTGTGTCTCTTTAATGGATGGTATTTAATGGACAGATGGGGCTGTTGAAAAAGGCCAAAATACTTATGATTTTTTTTCTAGTAAATAAAGTGCTTCCCCTTTAGGCTTTTTTTTTTTATTCCAGTTTTAATGAGGCTTCCCTTCACTGGTGCCAAGAAGTGCCTGATTTGCATGTGCAAATTCAAGATTAATATGAGTGAACTTTGTTAGATTTAATAATCTCTTGTTGCCTATAAGGAATGTATTGCTTTTTTTTCCATCTAGGATTTTGTGTTATATTCTTAGGTGACTTAAGTACACAGGATTTTTTTATCAACTGTGACTATGTGTTTTTGCAGGATTTTAAACCAAGTATTAAAATTAATTTTATTTTTAGACAGTTTAGAAGCTTCCATATTTTCCTTTCTTTTTTATTTTTTTTCCCTTCTGGGCTTAAAAAAAAAAAAAGCAACGTAATTGTTTGTGTTCAATGAACACACAGTATTTTGAGACTCTGTCTCTCAAAATAGCTATTCAAATTGGAATCCTGTAGAATTCTATAATTGCTCTGGACCTCTGAGTCATCTGCAGAAATATTTTTAATGATCAATCGACCATAAAACTCATAACTTTTATTTGAGGTCCCTCAAGAACAAATTGATTCTGTGTTTCCATATGATTAAGGGAAATACCCTTCTAGTTAGGGATTTGCATTAAAAGGAGAAGAAACAGGGAAACAAAGAGCAATTCTGATTTGGAAGGGTGAAACATCCTACACTAACAGTGCAATAAAATTATTAAAACTGAATATTTGATTAATTTTCAGTGTACCCTTCATAGATATGATCACAGCTTCCTCCTGAGAAAGTGAGGGGTAAAGCAATTTCTTCCCTTGCCTGCAATTCCCCCTTAGCACACAATTAAAGGCTTATACAAAGAGGCAGGAGAAAATTCATTAATTTGGCAATACAGTTTTACCCAGTGCTACTGATGCTGAAGCTGGAACATATTCATGTGTAACTTAGAAACAAATTTCACATTTTAGTATTAGTGGCAGGTGAGTTGCATTGGTAATTCTATCCACTGCAGCCTGTCTAAAATAACTATATGCAGCAATTCATGCATGTGATTCAGCTACCTGATTCATTAACATTTAAACAGTCTGTTAGGCAATGGCCATAAATTAGATGCCTTGCAGATCCTTGGCAAAAGTGTGTTTAACAGGCATCTATACACTAAAGCCTTGTCAAGAAAAAATTACCTACATGCTACGCAGTAACAAACATGAGAGTTTTGTGTTCCTTCAGACTGGGCCCTTTTAAGGAGGGTGTCAGATATGGCTGGGGCCAGAGGAAAATACTGTGATTGTATGGAAGGAGAGCAAACACAAAGTTACAGGTAACTGCAGTAGGACTCCCTGTGCCTGGAAAGTGACAAAGATGTAGGGTCTAAGCAAGAATACTTTTAAAGTAATGGAAATGTTCCTATGGATGGAAGATAAAGGACTCCACAACCCACCACCGAAGGCCGTTCCACTTCCTTGAAACATGTTTTTAGCACTGTTATATTCCCATGGAACAGAGTAGTGGAGTGAGGAAGGAGCTGGGAACACCTCATCCTCTTATCCCCCAAGGGTTGATATCTCCTTTTTTATGAGCCAATATAAGCTGTTTAGAATTCTGTACTGTGGCAGTGGGGGATAGACTAACTCCAAAGCTACTCATCTGTGGATCATTCTTCCTTCTGTCACAGCACCTTGGCGATTGTGCCTCTACCATTGTGTCCTACTTCACACTTGGAACTCAGCTTGGACAAGACCATCCCCATCACCTTCATCTTTCCCAGTGAATATGTTCAGCTCTGGCAATGAACCATAGCACAGGCTGAAGGGTACACAACTGGGCTTGTATATGTTACAAAATCCTGCATATATGCTGCATACCCTGGGTTATGACCTGTGCCAAGAGAGCATGTGAAGGACTTAAAGGACACAAAAGTCTGATGAGATTCTGATTCAGGTATGGCAGAGTGAGTCAGACCTGGTACCAATATTGTGTGCTTCAGATCACCTACACTCAAAAACATACTGAAGTGCTTTTTGAACAAGAATTGGCATAATTCAATTTCTTTCCAATGTGGATGATGAGGGAAAGGGACCAGGTCCTTATATCAGAAGCTAATTCAAATCTGGATACATGAAAACAATATTATGAATATTTTCATGTCTATATGCCCAGTGGGCTTTATTCACTTGATACAGTAACTACATAGGCAATACTACTTAAAAGGTAAAAATGGAGAACAATTTCAGGGAAACAGGAACTTCTGTCATTCCTGTGTAATATGTATGACTGTTTGGTGGCTTGCAACTGACAACAGAATCCCTGTACTAAAATCATCAGGTGTTTCCAGCTCAGGACACTGTTTCCATTTGTTTCAGGCACCTAACTGTGATAACTGAAATGACGATTTTTTTTGTTAACTATCACTTATTTGAATACATTTTTGGCCTGTTGGTGTATTGTTATCCCACAACAGAAGTTTACCTATATTTCAAACCCAAAATTGCCTTGTGAACTACTGGTAGGTCTGGCATTTTGGTTATTTCTTTAATACTGGAAGAGGTTCCCACATAGTTCTGCTGTGGTTGTGTTGGACAAGCTGAAGACCACTTTTCCAAATGACTGAATTAACTTTGCCTCTGGAAAGCTGGTTTTGGTCCTGGTCATGCAATGCACTCCCATCTTGTGATGGTCAGCCAGCAGATCAGTTATGGTCTAAATAAGCCAAAATCCTAGAGGCATTTCAAGATAACATTTTTTAACTACTCAAAGAGCAAGCCCGAAAAAGTGTGTTAGGAACCCACCTGAGTGGCAGCTTAATGCTCTGTTCTAACCTCATTAACAGCTCAATATCCTGCTGATCATGAGGACAGACAGAGTGTTTCACAGACCATGTGAAGAACCATTTTTTTTTCCTTCAGGAAAGGCAGAACCAATAAAAATATGAGTTCTTCACAGCATTCAGCTGATCAAACCAATTGATTTTGCTGATACCAGAACAATAATTCCTGGCAAGCTTTTTGGGAAAATGAGGCTCTGTGGACTGGGGCTTGATTTAAATATACATTGTAGCACCCACATTTGGAATTTACTACTGCCTTTAAAACAGAAATGACAATTAGACTCTGGAGAAGTCCTTATTGTGTTTTTTATAGACTTTTAGTGCCACAGATGTTTGGGACTTGCTAAAAGTCTTAAGAATTTTTCCACAGTGATTTAATTCTTTACTACTACCATGAATTTTTTATAGCTCTAATTTACTTAATTTTTTGAAATATTTCAAAATATTAAAAATGCAATAACTTTTTTAATTACTCTGATGTTATTGGACATTTTTATTGTCATACACACTAGAATTTTGTTTCATAAACAACTCTACTGTTTGTGGGAAAAACATGCAGAAACAGAGAAATGTTCACAATAACTCTTTGTGACTTCTTTTCCTCTTAGCTTCCTCTCTATTGTAATTAGAGTATCAATCATATCTGTATGACTAATCCATTTCTAAATGAACATGACCTGTTTTGACTGGTTAAATAAGCAGTTGAGAAGTGTTTTCTGATTTCTTTAGTATTTTGTACTCATTTGAGAGTAACCTACACAAAAAAAAATTGTTGCTTTTGTGGATATAATGAATGCATGGGTGATATTTTCTGTTTAAACTTCTCTTTTGAGACAACTGATGTAGTTCAATGAATTCTGGATTAGTCATCAGTTTTAGTTTTGATGGTTGCATACAAGCCTTAAAAAGAGTAAACACTAGAATATATCTTTGAGTAGGTAATGTTGCCAAATTTTGTTAGATTTTTTTAATATTAAATTTCAGTACTTTATTTGTTATCACAGACATGATCTGTGGTGTTTAAAAAATTAGTATTTTAATAGCATCTGCATTGCCATGGAATAAATAAAACCCATCAGTAAACATCCTTTATTTTCTATCTATTTTGTATGGTTTTTTTAATTCTCTGAAGGATAATTGCATTTTTCTAGTGTGCATCTAACTACTGATAGTTTTAGAACCATTCCCATAAACAGTGCTTTCCTAGTAATGCTTTCAAATCTCTGAAATTAAACACATTTATTGCAAGAAAAATTCTGCCTAGGCACAAGCTAGCATATTTCCAGTGAAATAAGTGTAATTTTGCAAAAATGTATCAAGCAAATTGCTTCATAATTTGCATTCCATAATGTTAATACAGATTCCTTTGTCATGAAATATTATCCAATTTCTAAAATTATCACTCTTTCATGATGCAAAGCAAGCATATTTTTCAGTTAATCCTTAGATGTGGTAAGAGAAAGGCATAGACTGTTTATTTATTATTGAATGTTCTTGTTAACTCTTAATATATTACATTTATTGTATCTATCATCATTGTGTATAAAAATACATCATAATGGCCCCAGTCTCCCATAAATAAAATATTATTTGAGCTATTGAAAAAAAGTCATGTGAGAATAAAATGCTGTTATTTGCTGGATCTGAAGCTTATTCTGTAGGAACACTTGTCTTTTTGACTCATACAACCTGACTTCCTAGGTCTTGGGAGATTTCCCTTAATTATGTCGACCCAGAAGGCCTGTCTCTGTCTTTCCTAGATTTTTCTGATTTTCCCATGTTTACCCCTTGAGAAGTTAGTGTGGGTTCAGTGCAGAGATGGGGGCTGGACTGTAAGCTGAGGAATGGCAGAATCGTCCCCAGACTCTGCTGCAGGTAGGGTTCTCTGAGCTCAGTGTGTGTGCAGGAGCTGGGAGCCTTAGAGCTGTGTATGACCACGTCAGCTGCTCCTGCTCCTACCCATCTCTCTTCTATCTCTCATGCTCAAAGGAGTCTGGAAATATTCACTTTCTGCCCATTTAACTCTGGGTTGTGGGCCAATGCTAACAACAAAATGACTAAGATCAGGATTCTGCTGTGGAAGGAGAACATGAAGAAATAGGAGATCTGTGCAAGCAGGTCTGTGCAGGTAAGAGTGTGTGTTAAATATGTAGGGAGAATAAAGGAGAACCACAAGGGGACAAAAGTGAACTTATTTGAATATTTATCCGTTGGGGCTTGATATTCCTAATATAGTTGTTTGTTTCAATAGTTTATGTTTGAATAGACTAATTTAAATTTTCTAGAGAAACGATCACATTTTAACTCCTTCTTTGTGACATTGGGATTACACTGAAGTTTCTGACTAATTCAGTTCTGATTTACATTTCAGTCCACATTAATCTATGACAGCTTAGCTCTATAGTTCATGGGGTTTTCAAGTAGCCTCCTGACCAGTCTGAGAAATGCTGTATGGGTTTTCTGTTGTTGTGTTCTTTGCTTAAACAACTGACTATGTTTCTAGTTTCATTTTTAAATTTTAAAATTATGAAACTTCTTCATATTTTAAAGTTATGAAACTAATCAAAAGAAACTTCCAAAGTTGCTATAGTTTTAAAGCAAAAATGATTTTCACTGCAGAAGTAAATTAATAAAAAGTGGATTCATATTTATATCTGTTTGTGCAACCCCTAAATTAACAAATCAATGTGTATTCAGTTCACACACTGAAATTAGGAAAGTTGTTGGCTTTTTTCCCTTGCACCCTCCCCCTTTTTTTAGCTTCATATCTTTTCCAAATCTACAATAAATGATTTTGTACAATGGCTGAGTCTTAATTTATTCCATTTAAATTATTTAGCATTCATTTATACAATATTGGAACATTTTATTTCCGGATATAACATTTATCATGGATTTTTTTCAAGAAGAAGCACATAACTCACAAGATGAAGTTGTTTGTTACACACTTTTTTCCATATTTAGCCTGTTAAATCAGGCATTAGTGGTGGTCAGTTACAGTAATACAGGCTGCAGAGGCCCTGCACCATCAGATAACTGAGTTCTGTCAAAGCTCATAGCGTGCAGAGGAATCCTACACAGACCATAGAAGAAAGTTCCTGTACAGGCTGTATTTGGCATTCACTACAGGAGAACCCAAGCAGAGAGCACAGATGCTCTAAGTGAGAATGACACCATGTGTCTGCAAAGGTAAGGCTTCCTTTTGCCTTTAGACATTTCTTGGGACATGGGAATTTATTGAAATGCATATTGTTTCAAGTGGCTAGGAAGGGAGATCAGCTGTCATGGTGGAAAAAAAGACAAATACTGAAACAGATCAAAGAAGGGGCAGGTATATCTTTAGGAAAATAAAAAAAGGCAAGTAATATTTTTATAACAAAAAAAGATGGAAACCAGTAATAGAACCTGACTGCTGCACCCACATAGCTCAAGGGAACTGAGGGAGAGATGGGACTGAACTTGTCCCACACTGGTGAGCAAATCAAATCCTGGTGCATTTTCATCAACTGTCAGAAACAGACAGACTTTTCTTTGGGGCTAGGCAGGAAATTAGGCTATTAAGTTACAGCTTTTTCACAGAGCTCTTGTCATTCTCTTCTCCTATTCTATAGATGTTCTATCAAAGCAAGTCATTGTGACCATTTATCTTTCCAAACTTAAAATACTTTTTCCAGAGCTAATTTTTTCCCTCAGTACTTGAGGTCTTTGTACTCTGCGTCTTGCTTCCCTGATCTTGTATGGATCTAAGATTAATTTGCACTAGCAAGGAGTTCAACAACAAAATCAATTTCAATTGGGTCAGGTGAGGTCACTCCCAGCTCAGCAGTGTGAGGGGAAAAAAAAAAAGATTATTATCATTCTGGAAACACTACTACTTTAGTGTGGAGGGAAGAAAAATGTCTATTAAAGACCTTTACAATAATTTACATAACATTGGAAGCAATTAATTTTTTGTTTACTTTTTGCAACTTTAGTATAGTCATCTATATGTAAATAATTTGTGTTTACAGAATGCTTTTGTCTTCCATAAGGAGAATTGAATAGAATTTCTTAGCTGACTGGTATCATTTCACAAAAAAAGTAGCACTGTCAAGCTGATACAGAAACACCTTTGATAGATCTTTTTATATCCTTGGCACATAGACTGTGTAAATTAAACAGTAACATTCCCTCTGTTAGGTATTCTATGCAACACAGCACAAATAAGCAGTTTTAAAGGAAATTTAATTTACAGCTTAAATGAAATATTTTAGACAAAAAAAAATTAAATTTTTAAAATTTAATTTACAAGGAAAGAAACCCCAACCTTTTTATAGAATCTGTTTTTTAGTGTCTCTTTTATAGCATAGCTTTGAAAGAAAGAAAAAAATAAGGAAGCAGCATCATCTAAAATGCTTTATCAAGCATTAGTGTTTAATGTGCACTGGATCTTAATTATTTGTTCCATCAGGTAGAGGATACCAGTTAAGAAAATGCACATGTTTGTGCCAGTTCATTCATACAGCATCAGATTTTCAGGTGAATTAGGGCTGTATGTTTCCTTTAGGGCAGCTGTGCAAACTGGTGCTAACTAAACACCTGGTCCACACAGGCTAGGAGGAAGGAAAAGCTGCTTAACTGAAACTGCTGGGCCATGTCTTTGTTTCTGCTTTGTGCATCTTAAATTTTTGTGCAATCTATTCTGAAGAGCGACAAATGTCTTAGTATTTTTAAGTTAAAATATGTATTCTGATGTCTGGGAAATAACATGGATTTAAAGGTTCTGTATATTTATATCTAATAGAAAAAAAAAAAGAAGTATGTTAGGAAGATTACTTAATGGAAATGCAATTGTCTTTAAAAAATAAAAGGAAGGTACTGGAATAATATCAGTTGTGCTGTAGCAGTCCTGACTAAGGTGTTGACCTTAATCAGTTTCATTATATGCAAAAAGATTCAGATTTTCTGGGTCAAATATACCCCAAGTGTATTTTCTCTGAATTTTCTGGAGTAACACCAGCAATGAATGTGGTCTATTGATCTCAAATTTCTTCCATTTTCTTTTTGAGTGATCAAAACATGTAAAATGGAATAATGCTACTAATAATTCCTTAGAGAAAAAGATACTAGATAAATGTTTCTTTAGTCTATGTGTTTGAACTAAATCCTCTGTCTATATATATATATATATATGGATAAAATTTTGTTCTTTGTACAAGCTTAGATGATTGATCTGAACACCACTGAAAAATTAAAAAAAAACAAAAAACCCTAACATGGGGTCTATAGCCAAAGTTTATTTTATTATGAAAAAATAAAATCCTTTCTTTCCTTAGTCACAAACTGAGTTTTTTAACAAATGTTAAATTATCTCTTCAATGACTGTGTACTGGTAATAGACAAAGTTTCGTACAACAAAATTTGCCTTTATTGTCACAGATTCAGTATTTAAACAGATACTTCCCTTTCAAAATATCACTGATTGCTACTCAAATTATTGCACTTGAGAGCATTGAAAAGGTATCCCTAAATGTTGTGGTATTTGATAGCAACACATTTTAGGCTTTACACTTCCATTAGACTTAAATTTTCAAATTTTCAATTTTAAAATTTTCCCCAATTATTTTCTCATCACTCTGAACTAGCTCAGGATTAATATCTTAATATTGCAGATTTAAAAATGGACACAGAGTGTCAAAGCTGGTTCTGTACACATAATTGCCAAATTACCCTTTCAGGCCAAAACTATTATTCCAATGATTCATAATGCAAGCTATTCCTAAGTTTCCACTGTAAAATGATACAGGTCTTTAAAGTAAAATCTTTCACCTACCTGTGTTAGTGTGAACATTTTGTAAGCACATAGAATTGAGACAACTGCATATTACTACTTCCAGAGAGGACTTCAGTTTATAGCTAGCTGTTACCTAAGGGCTTCCTAAGAAAGATTAAAATAGCCTTTAAAATGTGCTCTTATAAAAATGTTTTAAAGTTTTTAAAAAAGTTTTAAAACTTTAAAGTTTTAAAGTTTTTTTTTAAATGTATGTATTTTTATATAATTTACACTTTATACTATATTTATGATTTATAAAGTAAAATAATTTAAAACATAATTTATAGAAAATGTAATTTCAATTTTAGGCTGCACTGGATTTGCACACTACTGTTTGTATTAAATTTAGAGTAATTTAGAGTATTTAAGTAATATCTTGAATTGTGCCATTTTTTCTTTGGGGCTTAATACAAAGTCCATTTGAAGTTAGTTTGCTTTGGCTTAGATGCAGGAGAGTTCCTTGCATCTCCCACTATAGTTAAAAAAAAGGATCCTCAGATTTTATTAGCTGTTAGAGCTAATAAAAAAAAAAAAAGTATTTCACATAACAAGTTTCTGAGGTAGGACACTGATGGCAGAAGTACCACAGGCTTTTTTATAGGAAAACAAATACTTTTTAGAGGACTACCTTTAGCTGAAAGTCAATGTTTAGTCTAGGTTCTGAAAATAATCAGACTGGAGTCTGATGAGCAGGAAGACTGGAATGTAAAGTGAAATTTCTGAATAGATCAGGAGGTTGTTATGATAATCCCAGCTATTTGAGTGATGGGTACACTTACATACCTGCTTTTTCACTGCAGAGACCTGTGTTAGAGACAGAAACTCTGTGAGATCTCTGGGTCTTGGCTTTACATTGCTGGAATGCAACTGGGCCAAATGAACCTACTCCTTGTTTACAGCAGCAATCACAGATCAGACTGGCCTTGTATTTTCCAGCAAGTCATGAAACCGTGGACTCAATTAGTTGTGAGCAAAGTAGTATTTGGATGGATAAGCATGCTTACTAACAGCTGGGCTAAAATAGCTAAACACAGATGAGATAAATTCCATTCTGCTCACTTAATTCTTGCTGTTTTGATTAGATGTGTTGTTTTTCTCACTTTGTCTCAACCCATTCTATTATTTTTCCTATTTGTATCACACTGCATCACTGAGCAGGCTACACAGCTATCAGTGTCTCAACTTGAAATGAGAACATTGCAAAAGATGATGGAGATGACTTCTCAATATTAGGCTGATAAAGTATATAAAACTCTTCTGCACTAAATGACCTGGAGAGTTCCTAATAACATCTGTAAATTTTTCAAGATATCAGGTCTACTAAAAATGTTGAATAAACAAGTCTCTATTAACTGTACACAATGTACATGAATTAATGTTTCCACGTAGTGAATAAATTTATTTTTCCATTGGAATACACTGGGGAAGTGACACCTGTTTCTTTGGAACTAAATTGCTTAACCTAATCCACCAATTAGCAGTTGCAGATGAAAGAATACATTTTTATTTTTATTAAAATATTTGTGTTCCCCAGCAGACATTGGTATTGCCAAAGTATTACTTTATCTTCAGAGTACAGGTTTATAAACTGGAAACAAAATCTTGCAGAACAATATGAAGACAAGTTCAGGAGAATGATACGGTACAACAGAACACATCCTGAGGGAAATACATTTTAGGGACAATTTTACTAAAGTTTGACCCCAGGCACAGCAATAATGTAGACAGATTAATCTGCATACAAGCAATCAAATTCATCTACAGTAGTGTGTATTTTAGAAGAATGAAATTTGTGGATGTTTCTGATGATGGGAATGATTTATATTCAGTTAGATTTAAATTCATAGCTTGTTATTTAAGGATTAATGTTTTATGGCTATTTAACATGTACCATTTATAGTATTTCTTATTCTACCTTCTCTTCATTTTGTTTCATTTTTATTTTCAATTTAATTGGCAAATTATTACACTTTTTATTGATACCATATTTTTTACCTACTCAAGCTACTCTTGCTTTAGTCTAACATCACTGAATTCTACAATCATAGAGTAAACAATTCATGTCAGAGATCCCCTGTTTCTAGTGCTCTAGTCTGTGGTTTCTCCTCACTTCAGTAGTCTCAAATAGTCTTCTTAAGACACCAAAGTTAGAATTTCCATTAGTTATTCTAGAATACATAGAAAGATGTTGATGCATTCTAGGAAATGTTAAACTCATTGGTCTCAGTGATTGGAGTGAAGTTTATACAAAGACTATGGACAAAGTAAGAGCTTGGGGGAAAACTGGATACAGACCTTATATGCACAAAAACATTATAAACATTAATTTCAAAGAGATAGGTAAAATACAATTTTTCAACTAAATATGTTAACATTTTAAGTGAAGTTGCTTTCAAAACTTTGCTCTCTGGAGAAACCACGTGAGTAAGAAGCTGCCATAATTTAAAGTTTGGGTTACTACCACTTCAGAATGTCAGAATTAGAAGTACCATTTCCTATGTAGTTGGTAATGAACATTTTTCCATTCCCATGACAATGAAATCATTACAAGATTTCTAAGATGAATGGAAAAATAATTATTGCTGAAAGAGTGATGAATAGCAGTGAACTTTTAATGTACTTTCTCATCTTATATTTTATCATGACCACGTATGAATAAAACTAGTGATGAGATCATTAATGTTAAAATAAATAGTCTCACGTAAATGTTATGAAATAAGGACGCAAAATATTAATATTAGCTTTATTTTAGATGTAAAAATAATCTGGATATAATCAAATTATTGATACATTATTTTCCTGTCCATGTGTTTGAAATAGCCAGTTTTGAAGGTAAATTTGGACACAGGGATGTTTCTCTCCCTTCAAATATTGTGTTTTCTGAAGTTGAACTCGAAAGCTGACTTCTATTGATGTGAATGCCAACTCTTGTCAATGATCTTTAGTAGCATTTCCTCTGCTAAGCACTCCAATCTCCCATTTTTGAATTCACCTCCTATTCATCTGTTTCATGTCACACCAATGGACTTTGAATGTCCTTCTTAGGACTCTTGTCCTTACAAAGCACTTGGCAACCATCTCCTATTCTAATTTTCATCAACTACCATTTCTTTTTCTATATTATCCACTCCCAAAGTGTTCTTCTCAGCTGATCCATGAAATCTCAGTGCAGCCAATGGCACTTGATATATTATAGAGTATTAGAGACAACCTCAGAGATAAAATCATTGTGACAGGCTAAATAAAGCATTTCAAAAATAACAATTATTTATCTGGAACCTTGCTGATAAGATCTAGTCAAGGAGACTGAAGACTTTCAATTGAAAATACTGTTTATAATTCAACTAATTTAAATTTTTTTTTTTGTTGTTCAGGTTGAGGATGTTGAGATTATTATTATCATTATTGTTATTATTATTATTATTATGCATCGCTAGCTTATTTTTACATTAAAGTTATTAGATCTTATCTTTGTACATTGTTAATGGAAAAATGTTTTCTTGTAGGTATAAAATTAATGCAAAAGGACAAGAAAAAATGTATTTTGTCCTGTGCTGGACTGTTTTCTAAAATAATTTTCTTTTATTTATGGAACGTATAGAGATAGAGCATATTAATTTGTCACATCTTTTTACACTTCTAAGACTACTCAAATGAGCAGTTTAAAACATAATTATTATTGTTTAGGCTTTGTTTCTTATTTACATTTTTCTCTTGTTTGTCAAATAAAGAACAAGCAAAACAAGTCCATTTCAATATGCTTTGGATATTTATGGTTTCTGCTTTTTTTTTCTAAAACTTTTAGAAAAAGTTATTTTTAATAACTTTATTCTGGGGTCAGAATTGACCATTCATTGACTCTTGAACATTAAATGGTGACTTATATTCAGAAAAAAAAATGGCAACCCCAAATTTGGGTCTGGGCTCAACTTGCTCCAGGTGCTACCCTAAACAAGCTTAATGTCCTGCTTAAGGCAAGTCTGATATTCAGATTGTTGTGTTGACTTTCCCATCTGCCAAAGCCAAAATGTCTCTTCAGTCTTGCTGGACACAATGTGGGGGGTACTCAGGTTTCCCTTTTCCTCATTTAATGAAAAGCTTCAGTATCAGGGCCAGTCCCCAACAAAGGCAGCTGATTGTGAAGTATATGAAAGTGAAGCAAGAACTTACACAAACCACCACCATCTTCCTAACTTTATTTCACATAAAGAAGACAATAGGATATAAATCCAGTGCTGTTCAATGTTTGAAAAATGCCTAGTGTAAATCTCCATAGAATTTCAAAGGACTGTTTTGTGCTTGAGCTCTGAAAACCAGGGTGAAGTCTGATTACTGGAAAGGGATGAGAAAATCCTATTTCCACCAGAAATTAATCCAGTACAGCTCTCTACCTCTTCAGGAAAAAGAGACTTTGCAGAGTCATGTGACTTCTTCTTTCCACCTTGGTTTTTCTTGACTGGGGGGCACTGGAATGAAAGGAAAGGGCAAACTATGCTGTGCCATCCTAAGCAGAGTGAGTGCTTCTGCAGCCTTAATTAACCATTAAACCTTGATTCTAAGATATTTGCAGTACTTGGTCTTCAGCTGTCACTGAGTTACAGGGGAGTAATGATAAACAGAAGTCACTGTCAGACCCAAATATTACACAAAACAATATTGAGCAGCCAACTTAAACTTCAGTCTTCTAGGCATATGTAGTTCCCTCTGAACACAGAGACATGCTTAGCCTTAATATGGTTACATTTATACTGCATTTCATGAAATATTTCACTCGGTTTTTCCTGCTATAGGACCTGAACTGAGCCAGGACTTTACTGCAGTCACATGAATAACTACGAACAATAAAGAACATGGACTGTTAATCTACCAAGGAAAGGAAGAAAACACTATTAATGTGACAGCCTCAAGTGGATCCTGGAATGCTCAACTAAATGTGCCTCCTAAATTTCCACTTTTGTTTGCTGCCCAAGGACTTCTACCTTATATGCTTTAGACTAAGGCCTTGGTTCTGGTGATGTGGGGCTATTTCCTTGTCAAGATATGTGTTCAGAATTTATTAACAGTAAACCAGCATTGTTTCTTCCTCTTAAACATTCAACTTCTTATGCAGCCAAGTTCAGCTGTGCATATGAATTCACTATTATCATAATCAGGAAACATTTCTGTTAAAAAGTTAATCTGCAAGGAAAAGACTGGAGCTTGTTCACTGTCCTAGAGTTCAACTGATGACCAATAATCCAGTATATGTGTGTTGGGGAAGTGAGAGGACAGGATAAGGAGGTAGAAACCTATCTCTCCCTGGAAAAGAAATAAAAACAGCAGCAAATGTTATAATTTTCAGATTGTTTCTAGCAACAGGGAGGAGACATGATCGAAACAACTAATGAATGACTGCATACACTGGTGCAAGATAAAGATCACAGATAGGAATTTGATAAAGTATTATTATCAGTCACTGCACAGAGAATGGCAGTCAGCCAGCAGAGCATTCTGTCTTTCTGTCCCTCTCTGCCTCTGGCAGACTGCTTATGCAGGTTGTCATAAAAGTAACCTGGAGATTGGACTGCACGGCAGATAGCAGTCATCCTTTTCTCCATGCAGAGCCTCCTCGAACATTACTCATTGTTGCAGGCATAAAATTGGTGTCTGGCAGCTTGAACTGTTCTGCTTTTTTGTTGTTGTTTTATATTTTGATTATTACTATTCTTCCACCTAAATGTTGAGGTTTACAGCCCGTGTAAACTTTTTAATACCTACCCTGTGACCTTTCTGCCACAAAAAGGAAAAATATTCATGTTGGAGTGAGAAAACACAAATAGTGTTTGTTTCCACTATCTGTTAGGTGTTTATTATTTTACTTTATATCTAAATTTTTATTGAAAACAGAACTTTTAATTATTAATAGAATTTTAAATTATTTTTCACTCTATCTCCAATGCCGATAAAATGGGAAGGGGTAAAAAATTTTGATGAATATACGAATCTGTGTTTTTTCCAATTTCCAATGCATATATCTGTACATACTCCAGAAACAGAGTTTGGAAAGACAAAAGCAAACTGTATTCATCCTGGAGAAAGTGGATGGAGTACTCTAGGCTTTGGTTTGGGATTATTATTATTAATTAGCTCTTGTACTTCTTTTGTTTAGATCCTGCCACCATAATATTTAAAGGATATATGCAACAATGTCTATAATCAAAGATAGCATAAATTCCTGTGAATCTGACATATGAAAACTAGAAAGACTGAGAATGAACTGGAACCGTGAGGATAAGCATTGTGCAGACATTGGCTCAGAATATGTCCAGCTCCACCACTAAACTTACAATGATGATTGCCCTTTGACAGAGATGCTTCCACTTACCTACTTGATGGAAAGTAATGCAAGGAGTTTTAAGAATAATCTATTAAATTCTATTACATTGCATAACTGAAACCTATCTGATGTATATTTTCCCCCAAAAATATAGTTGTACAGACACATACTGTTTTGATTTAAGGCAAATTTAGGGATGGAATTTCCAAAGGGATTATCCCCTAATGGGCAAAATTCAGCAGCCCTTCCCCCCACCTGTTTAGGAGATAAACCTGCAAGAAGAGTGGAAACAACTGTTTATTTAAGCAAAGTATTCACAAGCATAAAGAATGAATAATATTAAATAATAAAACCACTTACTGTTCTGAAGAGATGGCAAATTCAGAAAGTCCTTCTGTAGTTCAGAGAGAGTCTTCTGTGGATGTTTCTCAGCTCACTGAGTGTCTCTTGGTCCCTCCAGTGCTGGAATGCCATGTCCTGGGCCCTGGTGGACCACAGGTGTGAGCTCCTGGTACTTTTTCTGGGTTTTCAGTCCAAAGCAGGGCTGATCAGACCTTAATATCCAGCATGAACAGAGCAGACAATTGAGGATACAGCACCAATTCTTGCTTGAGCAATTCAAATGAGAAGGTTTTGATTAATTTAGCTAGGTGCTCTTGAAAACAAAAAAGTTTCAATCCATTTCTGAGCCTAGTTCAGAAATTGAATTGAAGGTCATTGAATTACACCTTTTTTTACATCCAGAAGATAGAAACGTGAAACACAAGAAGACAAAGTATTTGATTATTTTAGTTGGATGCAGGTTCACTTGAGAGAGACTTAGTTTTGACAGTGTTTGGCTATTGCCTGTTCATTTCACAGGATCACAGAATGGGTCAGGTTGGAAGGGACAGCTGTGGGTTATCTGGTCCAACCTCTGCTCATTCAGGGCTGTCCTAGACCATATTGCACAGGATGATGTCCAGATGGTTCTCTGCAACCTCTCTGCAATCTGTTCCAGTGCTCAGTCACCCACACAGTAAAGGAGTTCTTCCCCATGTTCAGGGGGATCTTCCTGTGCAATTTCTGCCCACCGTCACCAAACAGAACCTGGCTCCACCCTCTTGCCACCCCCCCTTCAGATGTTTATAGACATTGATGTGGTACTGTATCTGTTCTTTCTTCTTGAGGCTTAAAGGACCAGCTCCCTGACTCTTTCCTTGTAAGAGGGATGATCCAGTCCTTTAATCAGGTTTGTTGTCTCCTGCTGGACCAGCTCCAGTTGCTCCATGTCCCTCCTGTCCTGAGGAGCCCAGAACTGGACAGAGCACTCCAGATGTTCCTCACCAGGGTTGAGTAGGAGGACAGGGTCACCTCCTGTGACCTGCTGGCAAAGCTCTTCCCAATGCACTCCAGGACACCTTTGGCCTTCTTGGCCACAAGGACACACTGCTGGCTCATGAGCAGCTTGTTGTCCACCAGGACCCCCTGGTGGGTCCTTCTCCGTGGAGCTGCTTTGAGCAGATCAAACCCTAGCCTGTACAGGTCCATGGGGTTATTTTTCCCCAGGTGCAGGGCTCTTCATTTACCCTTGTTGAATTTGAGAATATTCTTCTCTGTCCATCTGTCCAACCTGTCAAGGTCTGGGCCACTCCCCACAGTTCTATGGCAGTTAGCACCTTACATAGAAATGTCCTGTTCCTGGCCCTAGGGGAGCTTCTGAGTGAGAAGATACTGCTTATTTTCAGGAAAAAATATCCTGTGTTGTCTACACTGTATGCACTATTGTTATATTTTATGCAATTCTGATATTTTCACAGCTATCAACTTGCATTTCAACAGTGAAAAAGCAGAATGGAGGGCAACTCAGAAATCAGTGAGTCATCAAATGTATGCAGCTTAATAGTTTTTGTTTTCTTTTTGTTTCAACCTAATGGGCACACATTTCGTTTAAGAGGATTTATCACTCCTGTCACAACATTTGGGATAGTTTACTATTCTTGGAGAAAATTTCATGTAGATGATGAAATTATTTTTTTTTCTCTCTGAGACCTAACCACCAGCTTCTGGCACACAAGTTCTGCAAATAACACTGTTAGTAGTGTCTCAGAAAGTTGCCCAGATGCTTTTTAAATGCTTTTTAAAAATAAATCTGCAGCAGTTGTTTTAATTAGGATTGATACCTCCAAAAATTATCCAATATGTAAACTTTATTATGTTATCTTGCTATATGTTCATGTCATTCTGTACTGGGTAACTAATCACAGTTAAGTTGCTTCAGAACATGGGAGTCAGGTATCTTGTAACCTGGATGCATAATGTCCATATATCACTACAGGTTTGTTTTGTTTTCCTTAGAAGGTTATAGACCTTGACCCCATGGTAAGATACTTGTTACAGAAAAATTAAAAAAAGGAAAAAAAAAAAAAGTAGCCACGGTGTCTTTACTAAATATCAAGCTTGGTAAATATATTGCACATTTCTAGAATACTGCTCTTAGAATTGCAATTTATCAGCATTCCCTGCATTTTTCCACAGATTTGTATTACAATTTGTATGGCTTTGAGTAATTTAATCATCCTTATATTTCACCCCCAATGGCTAAATTCCAGTATTGAAAGGAAAATCTGCAAAACTATCTCTCCCTCTTCTTTTTTAATGCGTATTTCTGTGTATAACTAGATAGTATTTTTTAATATGGAGAAAGTTATTAAGTCATGATTATTTTGATCAAGGAAAGGAATAAAATTGATGGAACCATGAAGAAGATCAACAGGAAGAAAAGAAAGACAGCAGCTTACTGAAAAAGCAAGATTATTTTTGGTGGGTTCTGACAGCAGACCACAAAGGAGCTTTGTAACACTTTCCCTGCAAATTGACCTAATTCTCTGTCATAATCTACTTAAGATGAAGAGGTTTCCACCTATCTTCAGGCATAAAATGTAGTCATTCCTTTCTAGCTGATAATAAGCATGTTTATTACTCATTCCTGTTGCTTAAAGACAGTATTTTCAGAAATAGTCCTGCATTACGAAAGTCATCAGTGATTCTGGAACAGCAAAAGAATAACCTCAGTCTTTGCTATGGGAGCTGTTTAACAAATCTAAAAATGTTAATCATGTTCAGGGCATTGTCACTTCCAGGGAACAGCGATTACTTTCAGTGACGTGCCCAGAAGCAATCTATTTAGTTTTCTTTTCATATAAAATTGGGAAATAATGAAGGTTTTATTAAATGAAACTTAATTCACTGCAATAGGGACTTCAGATGTACCTGTTCCCACTACCAAGGGATGAAGTATAATTTAATAACAGTCTCTTTAGATTAGCTCTGTCTATTTGAATGTCACATTATTAACTGACTCCATGTCACAGTGTGTAGATTCCAGAGACTGCTGTTTCAGGCTTTTTCATTTTTTTAAAAAGAATCCTACATTTATGGTTTGTAAACTACATTATTACTGTAACAAACCCGTAGGATAAGAACAGCTAAAATGGTGATCTAAGCTTTTTGGCTGTCGTCCAAAGCACTAAGACTTAGTAGATTGCTAATGCTGTCTAGCAATGGTGTATTTTTCATGACACAATGACAGCTGCTGAGAGATTTTCTGTTATTATCTTACTATTTTTTCAAACATTAAAGTGTAATGATTTACTAGCCTATAATGTGGTAGCAATGTATGAATTACTGTGGCTCCATTTGTATACTCAGCAACATCTGTTTTACAGGTGTGAATATATGAATTTTGCTAATTAATACCTAGTGGCACAGTTTCTGAGTGAGAATATAAAAACAGAGATAGAGAAAAGTCCTTACCTATACAATGTTATTTCAGGTCCCTGGAAAATAAAAACCAGGTAATGCATGCTAGGATAATTTTTATTGGTGTTTTCACTGGCTACTTTGGTTTGTTATATTTTAACATCTCCATAATGTTTTCTGCTACCTAGCCACGAGATATTTTGCTGATGAGGGTTGTAAAGAAGTAGCTTTCAGTCATACATGACAGCAAAGCTGTTTGTTTTTAAATAAAAATTTCTGTTTGCAACCTCAAGCACATAGTTAAGTCGTATAGTAATGAATGACCACTTATCAGCTCTCTGGGTCCATGTGCGTGCTCTCATTCTGGGCAGTATGCAGGACTTGGGGAGCCCCTCTAACCTTGCAGACTAAGACTGAGGTTGAAAACCATTAGCAGATCCAGCTCCTAAGTTGGAGGTGAAATCCAGATTTGATGTATATTTTTCATAGTCTGGTCCCTAGTGATGAAGTGAGCCTTCCTTTTCTCATTTTGATGCTTTAGTTCCTCTGGTAAACAATGTTTAAAGGAGTTTTAAAAACAGGACTCAGGAGTGATAGAGAGGGATGAGGGAATTGAACATGGAAAATGGACCAAAAAAGAAACACTGTCTTAAATCTTTCCTTCCTGATTAAACTCCTGCACTCTCTTGAAGAAAATGCATTCTAATTTTCCTTCCTTCCTTCCTTCCTTCCTTCCTTCCTTCCTTCCTTCCTTCCTTCCTTCCTTCCTTCCTTCCTTCCTTCCTTCCT
>NC_031770.1:95989138-96015623 GCF_001522545.3 Parus major
CCTTCCTGCCTTCCTGCCTTCCTGCCTTCCTGCCTTCCTGCCTTCCTGCCCTCCTGCCCGGACTTCCACACTTCCTTCAGCACTTCCCATTAATTTTTAATGACTCAACATCTGTGAATAAACTTAGCATGTCTGTTATTGCCAGATACTGCCATTTATAATATAAATGCCAGAAAGAAGCAAAGAACCAATAATTTATGTTCTGGATGCATTAGAATGTATGTTTAATCTCTTGACATATTCAGTATATATTTCAGATTATTAGTGTGGATATTAACTGTTTTCTCTTTTCTGAACATGCTAAATCTTAAATCAAATAAAGTTTTACAACACCAGAGAGGTTGATGCTGCAGTGTTGTACACAGACAACTACCACCACCAATCCCCAGCTATTTAGCACTATTCTTGGCAGGGGTTTTTTGTGAAAAATGGCCCAATGCTGAGAACCTCTAACCTCTAATCATGTGGCTCTGAGGATAGAGCCACATGATGGTGGAGCTACCTGGGAAGCAACACTGGACAGAGTTGATTGAGACTCCATAATATTTTGCCTCTGCAATATAAGGAAAATCTCCAAGGGTATAAGGCAAGAAGAAAAGGCAGGATATTTTATGGCTGAAGAACCCTCAGCACTATCAGTCTTCTTTTAAGGTTTTTGTATTTTAAAAAGCCTTGAGAGAGGAATTTTAAAAAATCACTTCAATCCTGGATATAGAGGACTAAGGATGAAGGAACTTGTAATTTGTGAAAGGCAAGTGATAACTAACTGAATGTCATAAGGGAGAGGGTTTACTAAGTTATTCATTTGTGTCAGTCAATCACCTCATAATCATTAAATTCAATATGAAGTAATGGTTTAGATCGATTCCTCAGAAAAATTTGTCAGCCCAAAATTACTTATATCTCATCTACATTTATTTTTGTATGAATCTTTTGCAGACAAATTTTAATCATACGGTTCTGTGAAGGAGGCATAAAACTAACAATTACCTGCATTGCTGTTGACAGCAAAATTAATGGCTTATTATTTTCTGAATAGAGTTAATCTGGTTTTTGAATAGGATGAGAGAATGCTATTGAAAATGAGGTAAGCTCTACTAGGACAGAGAAGAGATTCCTCATCAAGCCTTCCAGAGGTTATTTCAGGGGGAAGACTTGAACAATATGCTGATTGTCTTAGAGTTGCCAGTATTGAGACTTCTGTACTAAACACATTGCTTTGCTCTCTATTTTAATAACATGGTAAGGCTTTTGCCATACAAACTGTGATTTAGAGATGTGGAGGGAGGAAGATTTTCATGTTCATTCTTTGGAGTTTTTGTAAAGGAGAACATTGAACTGCAGCAAAAGTTAACATCTCCTTCAGAGCAGACTGCAGAAAATCTCACTGCACAAGTTTGAGGAGTAGATTGTAGCAAAAATCTTTAGGATGAACCAACACCACAGAATCCAACCCTAACTTCAAACTCATGGCAGCACGTCTGGTTTTTTACAATCTAATTTGATTAGAGGTATTTGTTACATAAAATTCTACTTTGAACTTCCCTTATTGTCCACAGAGGCCTATGGTGTTTTCTAGAGAGCAGTTCACCTTAAATCCCCGTTTCCATGTACCTGGTTTGTACCAGTAACTGCAAAGTGTGTAATCATTTCTTGTATACCAGGTCCTGTAAGTTGTAGTTTCCTCATTCTGTGCAGATACCAGTTGCTGCAGCTGTAGGATCATGTTGAGAAAATGGTACCTCATATAGCATCTCACTTATTAGCAGGGAAAAAAGCTCATTGAAATATTTGAATGTTTTTAATAACATTTTAATATATATAACTAAACAAGTTTGTAAAAGGTTCCATAGACTGTCCAGGGCTTGATATGTAGGAAATCAGATGATGGTATTTTAAAAAAAGACTTGTCTATGTATTTCATTGTCACAATTGTGCTCTAGTCTGAATCCATCTTGGCTTGTACAACAGTTTGAAGCAAAAGCTAATGGTTTACTTGATGTATTCCTGATAAAGCTGTATTTTTAAACCCAATAATATATTTTTTGTTGTTTTTCTAGAAAACATGAGTGAAACTAAAGAAAGGCAACAGAGAAAGGCCACAAAACATCAATGCAATGAACAATTCCACAAAGCAAACTCAATTCAGGGAAATAATAGATTGACCTGTTAGGTGACCTGCCTTGTGAAGAAAACAGACATGCTGTCAGGTACCTATCAAACAGGCAGAAATACACAATTCATCCAAAATGGGAAAGGAAAGTACTTCTATCTGCAAGTCCTAGATAGTTGTCATTGCTGGTAACATCTCTCCTTTAATATCCTGCAGTCTACTGAGAAGAACTGAAAAAGCAATGTGAGATAGTGAATGTTAGGTGATAATACTTTTAAAAATTAGGTAATGCAGAGAAATTCCATAGCAAACAAGATGGCAGAAATTAACAGGATAGTAAATGAGTTCAATACAAATTGTAAAAATCTAAATTTGTAGGATTAAGGTAATGAAATAAACCAAAAAGATAAAAATTAAGGATAACAGAGAAGGAATTTTTTTGGCATGTATTTTCAGATTTGAGAAAGCACAGCTGTTCTACAGGTTCCTTCTGATTAAAATATAAGAAAGAGACTAAGCCTCACTTCTCACACATTAAATCTCATGTGGAAAGTGACTGACCCTTTGTGAAGTATTTGTAGTACTAAGAACTACCCCCTGCCAAGATTAAAAAAGTGAAACTCAAAAGTCAGTAATGTTTTGTAGTTCTCAAAATACATGGATAGAATCTCATTTTAAAGCCTATTAAAACTAGATGGAAGAAAGGAAGAAAAATTTTGCTGCACTAATGATCACATAGATCTTTCCCACCTTTGGTTGTATGACTAGATGATTTATTATAATGAAGTAATGATAAATGAGAAAGAAAAGTAGGAAATGTAGTAGTTAAATGTCAGCTGCAGACAGTGAGCCCAATAATACAGTATGCTAGTACAAAATTCTTTTCCTGAGAATTTAGGTTGCTGCCACAAACATAGCATTGCTATTTAGTAGGTGCCATAAAAGAAGAAAACTTTTTTGAATGTTTGACACTAATGAAAAATTATTTTCTACGAATATGACATAAAACAATCACTTTTTTACTGTAGGGGATAGGAGTGCACATGGACACTGGATTGCACAGCAATGTTTCTACTGAACCATGGCACTGGAGATTGGTCATCAACAGTCAGCTTTCTTGGATGTGAAGCCCCACCAGAGTAGTACAGTCCTGATTGCTACAGGACATAGAAAAAGAGGAACAGAAAGATATTGACCTAGGTCTGATCCACTGTTGGTATTGTGGTTGTCTGTGTAAGTGTATTTTCTGATAAATGTACATATTTATGGATATGTCTATACATACAGACCAACTCTGAGGTTTGGCAATATCTTGCAGGTAAATAAAGACCTCAGATTTTTTGTATTAAGGAAAGAGTTATTTATTTATTCTCCAGAGTTGTAAAAAAAAAAAAAAAAAGAAAAATATTTCTAAGAAAAACTTTATTCTTTTTTATTTTTTTTTTTCCTAATTCCTGCAGCTGGGTATCAGAAGTTGTGTTATTGAAGTATGAAGTAAGACGTATGCTGGTGTTTTAACAATCCCAGTATGGGATGAAATAGCAGCAAGCTTTTACAAAAGACAGAGGGTAACCTCTACTTTACAATACCTGAATTATGATGTCACTCAAATCAAGATTCACTTTCTGGAAAGTGAAGAGTCCATTAAAGAATTCAGTTAACTTGCCAATTCCATATAAAGTACCATATTTCAGCTAAGAAAAAAAATTATTTTAGAGCCGGGAAAATACATAACACAAGATTTTGAAGCAAATACTAATTAAAATGCTCTCTAAATGTAGCTTTTCCCAATGTCTTCTGCCATGGTTCATTGAAAAAATCATGGAATTTGGATAAATAGACAAAGGATCTGGCTCTCTGAGGTCAGCTAAAAGATTTAAATTAAACCAGTGTCTTCACTAATTTTGAGTATTTCCTAAAATAGTCTTCCTGTTTATATTTACTTGAACTAATAATCCTATATGAGATATTGAGCAGTGAGGTTCCTATTTTCATTTTTGTGGGAACTGAGCAGAGATGTTCACATCAGCGAAATCCTTCCAGTCGAGTAAGGACCAGCAGATGGATATGTGAACAGACAACATCCTTTTGAAATAGTTTTGGGTGCAAAATATTATACACAATCACAAAGCAGAAATGAAAGTCACAAGCACCCAAAACCCCCCATCCCCCCCAAAAATCCCAACTGGAAAAGCCATTCTTTCTTCACTGATTCAGTAATTAATGATTAACTTTTAAGCTTTGAAAACTGAGCAAAGTTATTGTGATGCTTTCCATTCTACAGCAGGTTTTGTCTTATGTTGCGCATTCTGTGGCATGCAACATGAATATGAGCTAGTACATTTAATTGTCCTTGAAGAGTAACCTCTGGTAATAGAAATTATACCTACTCTCAGATACTTTTCCCTTGACTTCATTTGGGCTAATGCACATATGACAAAATCCCAGTGTGCCACTCCCTTGCATTTCCTTAACATCTGACCTCACACAGCTGTTTATTATTAAGATACATTTGCCACTGCTGTGCATGTTGCCATACACTGTCTCTATAGTCAGGATATTTTTTATCCCAAACAGTTGAATTTACAAATAAGCTAGAAATGAATGCCTTGCATCAACTTTAATTTTATGATGCAGTGACCCATTCTACCACTGTGTAATAACAGGTCCCACTGTGACAATTAAAACAAATCACCCTACAGAGTATGTCATTAGGTACATTCATGCCTCATCAGTAACTGAATTGTCTTTTATGATATATTTCAAATAAAGGTATATAACTTTAGCCTGGCTTCCCCAAAGAACGAAATGATTTTTTATAATACTCCCATCTTTTTGATTTATTATGAAAATGAAATAGGGATGAAATTAAAAACATTAATTAAAAATAAAATGACTGTTGGCCACTAAATAACACACAAGCATGTAGATAATTTTGAACCACTAACAAGGGATCTAATATGAAGCTAAGTTCCCAGGCATCACTGCACCTATGATGTCTTCTATTTAGAAGAAACTAGAACTAGAAAGAAATAAATGGAAAAATGAGTTCTGCTAGCTCATGTAGCATGCTGATCATTTTATCTAATGTAAGAACCTCTTTTCCAATGCATTAGATCGAAACTCATCAGGGGATGTTACTGTGACTTTCAAAATGGCACATACCTTCCCCAAGCCTCATCCCATCTCCATGAGTAGTGCTGTACTTGTGGTAACAGTGCTACAGGAGCAGCAACTGTACTACCAAAGTGTCAGTGCCTTCTAAGAGCAGCTGAACTATTTTTCTGACAGAAAAATAAAAGTTCAGATCTTTACATTCCCACTTCTGGGAACACTTGGAATTAGTGTTGTAACTGTAACATTTGCATTTATATGTTTTATTAAGATGCTCCCAAAGTCTTTTTCTGTTCCCAAGTGAGTAGGACATTTATGGTTGAGATTCATCTCATTAACTTTAGACATTTTCATTGTAGCCATCTACACCTACACTAGTCACTTGAGACTTACTTTGTAGTCAACAGAGAGATATAAACACTTAAAAGGGGATTCAGCTGACCTATTTGAGGCAGGGCATCCATTAAAATAACCAGTTCATGATTAGATGAGCATAGTAAGTGTCTCTGCTTAGTCAGATGAATCCCTCTGAGAGTTCAAACCCTATATCTAGGTGCTAATATAAATTTGTCAGTGGGGAGAGAAAGTGATGTTTTGTTTCCCTGCATCCTGTAACTTGCAAAACTCAAGTTGTGCACTGTATCCTTTGGCTTTTTTTGTTTGTCTGAAACCCATACCATGACAGTAAGTAATCATGTGCTTGCTCAATGGAATGGTCCTTGGGGTGACCTACAGATAAGTTTGTCTATTGCTTTCACAGGGCAATATCAAAATCTGACAGCATTTTCCTGGTGTGTCTTTTATTGTTCCATGAGATGGTTCCTGAAGCTGTTTCATTTGAAGACAAGGAAGTCTTTAAATGACAGGCTTTAAAAGACAGGCTGGAGTCACACCCATATCTCCTTACAGTCTAAATGCTTTTGACTTGAACATGTAATGTAAAGCTATAGAAACACAGAATGGTTTTGATTTGAAGAGACTTTATAGATCATCAAGTTCCAGTTCCCCTGCCAAGGGTAGGGACACCTACTGCTAGATCAGGATGCTCAAAGCCCCATCCAACCTGGCCTTGAACACTTCCAGGGATGTGGCATCCACAAATTCTATGGGCAACCTGTGCCATTGCCTCACCACCCTCACAGTCAAGAATTTCTTCCTACTCTCTTTTGGTTCAAAACCATATCCCCTTCTCCTATCTTGTATGGTCTTGTAAATAGTCCCTCTCCAGATTTCTGGAGACTGGCAGTCTTCTATAAGGCCACCCCACAGCCCTCTCTTCTCTGGGAACAGCCCTAGGCTGTCCCTCAGCCTGTTCTCATAGAAGAGGCTCCAGGCATTCATAGGTGCTTCAACCCTTCTCTGATCATCTTTCTAGCCTCCTCTGGACTTGGTCTGCAAGTCCACATCCTTCTTATGCTGGGGCTGCAGAGATAGATGCAGCATTGCAGATGGGGCCTCACAAGAGCAGAGGAGAGGGGGGCAATCTCCTCCCTCAACCTGCTGGCCATGCCTCTTCTGATGCAGCCCAGGATATTTATTTTCTGAGCTGCAAGAGCATAGGGCTGACTCATGTCCAGCCTTTCATCCCCCAGCATTCCCAAATCCTTCATGGCAGGGCTGCTCTCGGTCTCTGCCCAGCCTGTGGTTGTGCTTGGCTAAGCAAACCATGAACCCCCAGACCATATCCCTTCCAGCCCTTGACCCTGTCTCATCTGTCTCATACAGGGTTCACGTCCCTGCTGTCCTATGTAAAAGACCTGTCTGGCTCTCATTACTGCTCTCCAGTGATGTATACTGCAGGAGAAGGGAAGAAGGGGGACAGAACTGGGGTAAATATATTGGCTCCTAATTGGAGTTACTGAATCACATAATCCACAACCAATGTCACTACCTGTCTCGTTTGCAACAGCTCTAATGGATATGATAGATCTCCTAAAAAAACACTCACACTGGAGTAACATGGCATTACAGTCTTTGTCTTTAATTGGGCTTTCCCCACTGGATTGGATTTCCTTTCTGAGTACAAAGGACAACACACCATGCTGCACAGACCAAAAGCAAGTCAAAACTGTGACACTTTTCCCCCTTTCACGTCTGTTCATCTCTCTCTCTTCCTAAAAAAAGCAAACTAATAGGTAGCCTAATGCTGTCAAATGGCCTAATAAATGGATTTACATTTCTGTACCTTCAGATGGATTCATTTAATTCCTTTTAAAACTCTGATTCTTACTACAGATAAGTCATCAGTGTGCTTAACAGGATCTTAAAAGTAGAAAGCAAATGTAGAATAAGAGGTTCATTAGACAACACTATTTCCAAATGTGAAAGCTGAACACCAGATGCCGTTTTGCATAATAAAAGCAGTCAACGATTAGCCCTTAGAGGTCTCTGATCCCTGAATAATAACCCATTTTCCAACCTTGTCTGTTATTTTTCCCTCTTAGCCTAAATTTTCAGCTTTAGGACTAGTCAATTTAAATATTCACATTAAAAAAAATGTAATTCCTTTTACTCTTAAAACTGCAAATTTCCAGAATTTATTCAAAAGGAAGAAAAAAATCCTACACCAAAAAATCATTTTAGGGGTAATGAAAACATTGGCCACACTGAAAAAAATAGGAATAAAATTCCTAAGTGAAAGGAAAACACTTGGATGTTGGGCCATCCCACTTGGTACAAATCCAGTGTGAATTAAGAATATACAATCAATGTCGGGTTGTCCTGACACTTAGCCCCTGGCTTTGAGTCCCAGTGAAGAATACAGTTCTTTGTCTCCAGGAAAGGTGTTGTAATCATTATCCTTCTTGATAATGGTAACTCAAAAATGGGAGTTTGGGCATATGGACCTATTTGAGGAATGGTGGCTTTCTAACTTGTTTCATCAGGTTTGAGTTTGGGAGTAGGAAATAGAAGACATGGCATGATCAAACTTGGATGATTTGACTCTTAGCACTTCTATCAGCTGCTGAGCCTACCCAGGGCCATCTGTTGATTGTAGATGCTTATTCCACAGCAGATCTTGATCTGACTCTCCTTCTACATGGGAACTAAAGTGACACTTCCCACCATAGGTGGGAAAATGGTTCCTGTCCTCAAAGAGAACAAAGCAGTAGAGTGAGTTCAGGGGGACATTGTAACAGAAGTTAGGCAAAACCCCAGCCTTTCAGGACATGGAAGTTGATGGGATGACTCTATGAAGAACTTATATTTTAAAGTCAATTTGTCTTGTTTGCCATCTCTAATAAGCACTGCTCACTTTAGACTGATGCCATGAAAGACAAACAGTGTACAAACAAAGACAGCAGAGCACAAACTCATGGCCCAGAAGAACCCTATTATAATATCTTTTCAAGCTTCTGCAATTAGAACAAAGGTTCAGTGCATTATGGACAAATAGAAACATACTGCAGCAACAGATTTGGTACAATCATTCAAAAGCCAATAAGTATTTTCATTTTAGTGACAGTTATCTCTAGTCTGTTGTGTCTGCAAGCTGGTGGCAAGACACTAGAACAAACTTACCAGCCCATCTGGTGCCTGGAATGAAGTATTTCTGTGCTTCGTGTTATTACAGGGAAGGCTGAAACAAGAAAACCTCCTGTGGTTCAGATGATGTTTCCACGTGAAGTCAAGAGGTTTGTTGAGTTAACAGGAGTTTTAATAACTTTTTAGTGGCTGATGTTCATTTCTTGCACATATTTTGTGTGCGTGTATGTGTATCTACATATACCTACCATAAATATGTAAGTGAAAAATAAATCCAGGGTAACTGACTTGAGAAGGAAATCACATTTGTAAGAGGAAATTTTAGAAATTATATTTTATAAAGAATTATTTTTGTGCCACACTGTTGGGCTATTCTCTGGCTTGGGATGATTTATACCGAAGGAACTAGTATAATAGTATAATAATTAGCTAAAGCCCAAGTTTTCAGCTGATACTAAGCTTTTGCTGAACTTGTTCACAACGTGATTTCCCTCTAGAACACTTTGCCAGTACCTCTATTTGAGTTGCACACAAACATTTATATGCTTTTGAATTGACAGTTAGATATTAGGGCCTGTAATGAAGATGTTTCAGATACTAGGAATAAGAAAAAACGTAATTTTTGGTATAATAGATCTATCTATAATTTACACAGTCTCACAGATTTTACTGTATGTTTTCAGTCCAATCTAACAGCAATTGTCTCCCAGAATGAATAACAATTAAACACAGTCTCAGTGTGAAGCATAGTGAAAAAAAAAAATGCAAAAAGGCAGCTGTAGTGGAGTACAAGGGCTGAAACAACGTATCATTGTATAGTTAATGTCATAAAATAGGTTGGTCCCTATTGATTCTTTGGCAGGATTTTTTCATTCCATGTTAAAGCTTTTATTTTGGCAGGTAGCACCAGGTGGCACTGTTACATAATCATTTATTTTATTTTTTTTAATTTTTTTTTTTTTTTTTTTTGTAGCAGAACAAGGTTCCAGTGTTGGGAAGACATTCTTCAACTAGGGGGACAGTGCTATGCTTTATGGATGGAGAAGCTAAGGCAGGCAGCAAAGAATCTTGTTTTGTACCCACACTTCTCTTTCATTTCTCTTTTTTCATAATCAGATTTACCCCCAGGCAACAGCAGCAAATCCAAGACTCTCAGAAAAGAAAAAAGAACATTTCTAGTTTGCTGTTTGTAAGTAAACCTTTTCAAGGAATTGTGCATGACTAAATAAAACAAGATTTACTTAGTGTTTACTAAGTTACTTCATGACAGTATTCCACATTTATAGCCAGCTTTTCTAAAGCCCCAGGTATTTTATAGTGCTCAACAGAAAGATGAGAAATGGAACAGAGGTATGGAAGGAACCAGTCACAATGAAATTATGGGATTAAATCTATCACTTGGAGACATGTGAGTACTAGAGTGCTCTATAGTACTGGGCACTGTGACACTGAATATTTTCAGCTCCCCATTCCTGAGGATTGTCACAGCTCCAGTGTGACAGTTTTGCCACTTGCACTTACATCACTTTTATCACAGATTTCAGTCAGTAAAAATAAACAAAAGTTCTCTTTAAAAAATTCAATGCAAATAACACCTTTCCTAACATCAGACAAAGAAAGGGGCACAAGGTAATAGGTATTTACTAGTATTTATCTCTCTCACAAAAGTAGAAAGAAAAGCTTTTCTGTCTTTTTGTTATCTGTTTCATAAATCCTTCAGGTGCTCTTACAGACATTCAGTTCTTATGTAAATTTTCCACCTTAGAGAAGATTCCAGTCTGGGACAACAGTCTTATCTTTAAATCCTGGGTGGCCTTTTTTTCTTTTCCTTTTTTTTTCTTTTTTTTCTTTTTTTTTCTTCTGCAGTCATTTTATTTCTATGTTGTCTTAATAGATGATAGTTTCATAACTATATGGTTACATAACTGGTCTACCACTAGATTTTGACTCCTACCTGTCCAGCTCTGCCAGCAATTTATCAAGGCTGAATATCCTTTTAGCCTTATGCAGAGCATTAAAAATGGTTAGAGAGTGGTGGTGAGTCTCCTCACATGTAGAATTTTGCTTTCCATTCAATACCTACAGCCTAGAACAACAAACTATGCAGCTGTATAATTTATATGATCCATACCTGATCTTAGCCCCTGCTTGAGATCAATATTTATGGGTTTGAGTTGGTATTGATTTTGAGAAGCCACAGCTAAATATCTCTTTAGTTAAACTATGACAAGGATTCCATGTCTCGAATATAAAACAGGTATATCATATACTCATATCCTCTTTGCTTTAATAAAGCCCCATAAATTTTTCCAACATTTACCTTGAAATTCACATTTTTTCATTAAATATTAGAATCATGAATCTAGGAAATCAAATAATACAACATAAATAATAACATGATATGTTGATTGAGTCAACCACTTAACCAAAATGACAGCTCAGAAAAGGGAAGAATGCAGGCGTCTTAGCTGGCTGCCGATGTGTTTTTGAGACACTGGTAGGTACAGGATAATGATGATGAAATGAACAACATGCAAATAAATTGTCCCCCTTCCTTAATGATGTGAGATTCATCAGCTTTGAGGAAATTAGGTAAAAATTCAAGTGCTACTCAGGCCAGAGAAAATATAGTCAGCCAGTCAGGGCTTTTCAACTTTTCATTTCCATCAGTAGAACCAAGGTTTGGCTTCACTGCATTCTAGATTTACAATGGCAGTGTTAAAGCCAAGAAGTTAGGCTAGTGGGGCATGCATGAATTGCAAGAAAAAGTGTCATGTATAAAATACCTTCTAGTTGTTTATAACAGCCTCTCTGACTGAGTTTATTGATCTGAGGGCAAAGCCAGTAGAAAAAAAAAAAATATGAGTATTTCTCAGATGCCTTATAATCCCTTGGTAAAACTTAAACCTCATGTTAAGGTTAAAAGGATATCCAAAGTTTCAATTCTTTCAAGTCTTTCAGTTAATTTGTTGCAGATTTCCAGCAATACTGTATTTCTGAAACAATCTAGGACCTGATACAATGTATAACAGTGATCAGTGATGGAGATAAACTGGGGAACACACACACAAAAAAAAAAAAAAAAAGGAAAGGAAAATCACAGTCAATGATTCCAGAAAGAATCCCAGTCCAAGAAACTGCATACCTCATCTTCCCATGGCTCCAGACCAAGGTTTCTGAGAATTTGTCTGCTTGTCAGACATAATCATCCCTTTAAAACATAAACAGACATCATCACTGTTTGTCATCACTCTGGAAAAACACTGATATCATTAAAAGTCTCTTTTATAATATTCAATGTAGCAATGCAGCATAAAAATTTAAATAATACTGCAGATATTTAATCTTCTTTCCCTTTGTGCAAAGCTGGAGTTCACTTTATGAACTCTCATTTGTCAATATTCTGATAAATTTGATCATGGTGAGGGAAGTCTAGACTGGTATGTAAATTCATTACAAGTTGTACCAAATGAAAGAGTGGATTTTCTTTACAGAGTGGGTGTATTATGCAGTTACACAGCAAAGGCATGATGGGACCCATTGGTCACCCTTTCCTGATTTGTCCTTTCCTGATGTACCTCCAAAGAAGCAGAACGGGAAAAATTGTGAGAGAAGCTGATACTTTTTGAATTTAAGTCTGCTGGCCTATCTCCTAAATCATAGCACTGAAGCTGTTATATACCTTTTTTACAGCAATATCACTGAAAGTATTTAGTCACTGGGAGGGAAAGCTGCATATGGGAAGTGTGTTGCACTGGCAAGTGTCAGTAGTCAAGAGGAAGAATAACCGTTTCCTGCAGTACCTGTTATTCCTTAGAGCTCTCTCAAACATGCTTAGCACATAAAATCTGACAAGATTAAAACCTCAGGTGGTATGGCTTCAGGCAAAGGAGAAATTCAGTTACCTGTCAGTAGTAATAATAAAGAGATGACTGAAGCCACCACAACACTATCTTTCCCCTGGATTACCTCTGTTCTAAGTTGCCTGTATTGAGCAGTTATTTCCCATGTCTGCTGTTGAAAGAATAAGTTAATGTTGTGCAAAGAAAGAGCAAGCCTTAAATGTATTTTATGTGTTGACTATGTTTCTTTGAATATTTTTTATGACATTTTTGCTTTTCTGTTTGCTCTCTTTTAAACTGAGATATAAAAAACTAACAGCTTCCAATGTCATTAGCAGGTATGTGATACTCAAGTGCATTCCTTACTTTTCTTTTGAGGCACAACCATCTTATAAGGTAAATTAAAGATTTCAGCTGAACTACAAATATGACCCACTTCATGGCTCCCACCAAAATCAGTCTCAATATCAGCAGGTATTCCTACATCAATATCTATTTCCTTTGAATAGAGACTGTAATCTACTGTTTTGATACAGTGTACTGAAAGGCTACAACTATGTCCTATATTTTGATCACCTACACTATAATTTTCAAAAAAATTCACACATAATGAAGAAAATGCAGATATATTTTTTTATACCTATAATAATACTGTACATTTTAAACTCCTTTTGCACTGTGTTTTCAGACTAAATTATTTTTTGTTTTTCCCAATTAAATACTCTCTGCATATTCTTGTTTTTACCCAGTTGGCTGTGAAACACACCCTTTCCCATTAAATGGAATTTTCCTCTGAAGTAAGAGCAGTAGAAAGCAGATTTTCTCCTGTAGCTGTCTTTATTAGCCTAAAAATTAAAACCAGAATTTTCAATCCTTTAGGATGGTATTTTTTATGTTATAGAGTTTACTGTGATTTTATTTTTTGTATGCCTTTAATGCATCACTGACTGACTGACAGTCAGGGAACTGAAAATGCAGCAACCATCTGACTGCTAGAGTTCATTTACAAGCCTTTGAAATGAAAGTTGTTTTGCAAAATCTGAGGAGAAAGATTTAAAACCAGAGATCCATTTAACATGTCCTTACAGGAGGCAAAAGGATTCCTCCAGGTGGAATTTGACACATATCCAGTCAAAATTTTAAATGGTAAGTCTGGTCACTTGCATAGCAAATACACAAAGATAAATAGAGCACATCTTTGATGTAGGCCTTTAAAAAAAAAAAGAAAGACAGATTGTGGGCCACTTAACCAGATGCCACAGGGTCTACACAGGGCCTCTGTAATCTTGTTTTTGTAACTGCTGCATCTATTAAAAAACGAACAGAGGCCAGAATGCTTGTAAATGAGAACATCGTCTTCTCAACACAGCCTCCCTCTTGGAAGCTTTCCATTTGCTTGTTAGTGACTGATATCCCTCAGTCATCAGTACATTAACATTTTACCAAGGGTTTTTTTCAGTTTCAGTTTAAAAGCTCTTTTTTTTTCCTGCTTTCTTGTTGGATCCCAGTTAGATATTTATGCTATTTCTTCTCACTGAAGTACACAGTAAAGTCTTTGATTCTGTGACCTTAAGAGCCATGTGCAAAAATGTGAGTCCATTGTACAACATTTCAGTGGTAGAACTTCTAACAGTGTTGATGAACATAGGTGAGAAATTCTGTTGATATTTATACTAACATTACAATAAATGTGCTGTGCAAAGCCTTGGCTAAAGCACTTCAAATGTGTTGAACTGTGGCAAAACAGTTTTGCAACTGTGTTAAACTAATCTATAGAAGTCAGCAGAATTTTAAAATACACCTGGTTTTGCTTGTAGGCCATATGGGTTTCTTCTTCTCCTCAATGAAGTCACAATTTAGCTTTCTTTATATATAGGCATTTGGGATTAAAAAAATAAATAAACAAACACAGTCATATATTTAAATGTGTGTGTGTCTGTGTGGGTATACTTACATACATACATGCATACATACATACATACACATACACATATACATATACATATATATATATATACATATACATATATAAATATATTACAGAATTTTTTTTTTCAAAAGGATGCATGCTACTAATGAGAAACTGCTGAAGCATTGCTTTCCAAAACTGCTGTACAGTCTTGGCATGGCTTCCTCTGTCATTATTCATCAGACATAATGGTAGATTACATCATTCAGAGTGGATTTTTTCCCTAAACATGACTTAAACTTTAACACCTATCAATTTTACTATTTATTTTTCACTATGGGAATTGAAGGGACTTTTCCACTTCCAAATTTTACAAAAGATTGATTCTCTGCAACATTTATGTATGACAGCTGCTTTCTCAAAAGAATGTTCATGAAACTTTCATTACTAAGATAAACCTGTGATTCGTGTTTGTGGAAGCTCAGCCATCAAGTAAGGACCCCAAACAAAGTCTCAGATTCACTTTGCTTACCTTTCTGGGATAATGGGGTAAGTTCAATTGTTCACTTGACATAATCTTTGAATACTAAATGCCCCTAAAGCTATTGCACATTTAGGCAAAGGCAAAAAAAATGGCTTTTTGAAAAAAAATATTTGGAGTATGATTGATAATATTTTAAGAAAGGAAATGGAAATTTGAGAAATCCAATGGCAGAAGAACAAACCACTTAGAATCTGACCTAATTCACATGTCCTTGAACAATTAAAGAAGTCATACAGTCCAAAGATGAGAACCTCTGGCTGCATTTAAATGAAATTAAGTGCTCCAGGAGACACCAAGACTGAGGGTGAAGTAACTGATGTAAGTGCATAATCAGTATAGAAAAGTCATCAGGAATTAGGTAATGGCATTGGCTCCCTGAAAAATCTCATGATAGATGAAGGTGTGCATGAATGTGATGGAAGCAGGGATCACCTGAACTAAGCAGCAGGAAACACTGAAGGAGGGTGTTTGTGTCACTACAACCCAGAAACTTTAAGTGTTTGTTTAATAACATTTTAAAGATTCAATAATACTTGATCTGGGATGTGGAAGTCCTAAATTGGAATCTAAAGAAACCTAAACCAGTTGTCATTCAAACTGCTCACTATAAAAGTATAACTCAAGACTTTATGAATACTTCTATTAATTGCATGGGGAATCACATCTGACAACTACAGAAGCAGATGATTAAGAAGTCATGTATGTTACTATTTTGAAGTACATTAACAGTGCAAATTTGGGGAAATTGCCCAATAATGCTTACTTCCTGCACATGTGTTTGGTATGGAGTTACTCAATTCTCTCTAGGGGAAACTAAATTGGAAACTGCTTGGAAAGTGCCTACCAAACCCATTGTGAGGCCTTAAAAAGGCCTGTTCCACTGTTTGGTCCTCTGGATAGTTTCAAATCATATGAATGATGGAGGTGTTAGATTCAGGTCACTACACTAACCCTCTTCTAGGTAAATGGAGAAAGATGACTCAGCACTGACTCTGCTGGTGTAGTTCTGCTGCTAAAAAAAACATGTTTTGTTGCAAACTTTGCTCTTCTTGGCTCTCTTGAGTTGTGTTGCCACAGTAAGCTAAAAATAAAATGTCAGGCCTTATGGATGGTCTAACTGCATTCTCTAAATCCTTATTTTTGCATCTAGTCCATAATTGTTGCAGTCTGCTTATTGAGTTTTTTCAAAGTTCAAATTGCTTGTTGGTTTGTTCCTTTCCCCCCGGATTAAGTGCAATGGTTTCTCCCAGTTGTTATCCCTCTCACATCCTATCCATCAAAGCAAACCCCTCCTTTCCTTCTTGAAAGTTCCTTGTCTGTCTCCCCAGCCCTGCCCCTACTCCCTATCCATCATTGTAAACCCCACCCTATCTTCCAGATCTTTCCCTGTCAATCATTTGTCCCTCGAGGCCCCACTGGTTAGTGCATCTTGCTCCCTCCCTCTGTGTATCCCTATTGGTTTTGAAGTTGCAATCCCCTCCTCCCCTCAGGATTCCCTATTGGTCCACTGTTTGTACCCTCCCCTGGAGCTCCGTCTATACTTAACCCCTTGCACAGCCGTGTTCAGGGCTCTGTTGGACCTGACGCTTTCCTGTGTGGATCTGGTGTTTCCCTGACCCAGTAAAGTGTTACTGGGAATTTCAATCCAAGAGAGACTCCTCTACTTTCTTGCCTCCACCCCTGACGCCATGCACCGGAGAGCTTTGGGCGGCCCAAGACTCGGGAGGTTTCACTGAGGGAACAGCCAGCTCCCCAGTGATTCCTCACTCATGGTGCTTGTGTGTGCTGGAGTGCAAAAGAACACCGTAAAGCGAGCCGGAGCTCCGGTGCAGTGCCATGACACATAATGAGTATTACTGAAGAGAGTGTTTCTCATAGGTGCTGCAGGGATGTTCAGGGCCTTAGCTAATAAGTTGAGTATGCAAAGAAGGCAAATTCGATTGGTTTGTTCTTACTGTAAAAGGAGAAAATTCTGTTGCCTCTTGTGTACAAACAATTCAAAGGGCTTGATGAAATCTGAAAGCCCTAATGCAGGTGCTGCCATTAATGCTTTTTGCAGTTCTCATGAGGTGGTTTAGCACTCAGAAACCCACACCAATTGCCTCTTCTTGAGCTTCATAAAGAGGCTTCACTAAAAATCTGTAGTTTAAAATCCAAAACCCACACAACCCAACCACTCCTATAAAGCCTTGAAATTCTTGGAGATCTTGAGTTTCTCAAGAAACAAACCACTACACTTGTTTTTCTTATATGTAGGGTTTTATTTCTTCTCTACTAGCATTTCACTGATGACTTCATAGATTAAAACAAGATTTGTATCTTTTTCTAAATTATTTGCTGGATAAAGTGCTTTCTTAATCAAAGGCAAAAATAAAATAAATGTCTCATTTTCAGAAACTTTTTAATAAAACTTAAAAAAAAAATCAGGGAAAAGCTCCTATCTAACGCATCCAACCTTCAGTTATATGCAAGAATAAGCCATAAAAACTTCAGCTGAGAGATTTCAAAGTGTTATAAAAGTAGACAAAAAATGTTCAAGTGTTATTCATACATAGTCTTGTGTGGCCTAAGAGTGAAATAACAACTAGGGCAGAAGTACAGGCTATTTTTTCTGTCCACTGTTTTGCTTGGTAGTTGGGAACACAAATTAGTGTTAATTTTTATGGTACCTCTTATAAGTTACACATCTCTTGAATTGCTCTGAACTGAGTTTTGTAAGTTTGTCTAGAATCTTATTCTTTATAGGGCAGCATCTTTCAGACAATTCATACCTGAGCTTTATTTGATTCTGTGGTATATAACAATCTATTTCTATTGTTTTTTTATTTGTGTTAGAAAGATAATAAGTCGCTTTCCACTTTTAAAGGGTCTATAAATATTTTGAGGTGTTCATATTTTCACTCTTTTATTTTTACTGTTTGCTACTATCAGACTGTCTTCTCAACTACAAAAAAAAAAAAAAATCTAAAAAAAACCAACCCTGGAGTGATACGCTTTGAACAGCTTTTACAGTAAATGAGGCAGAGAAATCAGCAGGGAGGGTATTACAGGAGAATGAATAGCTGCAACTTTCTGTTTGAATTGTGTTCATGCTAAATTTCTCCCCAGGATTGGATTTGACCCTTTTCATGGTCAGCTTGAATATGTTTTTATAGCATCATATAATCATTTAGTTTGGAAAAGGCCTCTAAGGCCACCAAGTCCAACTGTTAACCCAGCAGTGCCAAGTCCAGCACTAAACCATGTCCCCAAGGGCCACATCTATATGTCTTTTAAGTACCTCCAGGGACAGTCACTCCACCACTTCCCTGGGCAGCCTGTTCTAATGCTTGACAACCCTTTCAGCTAAGAAATTTTTCCCAATATCCAATCTAAGTCTTCCCTGGTGCAACTTGAGGCCATTTCCTCTTGTTCTGCTATTTATCTCTTGTGAGAGGAGACCAACCCCCACCGTGATACAATCTATCTCCTTTCTGGCTGTTGTAGGGACTAAGGTTCCCCCCGAGGCTGCTCCAGGCTGAACAACCCCAGCTCCCTCAGCTGCTCCTCAGAGGATGTATTATCCGGACGTTGCCCCAGATTTTTGCTCTTTTCTGGCCTCACTCCAGCCCCTCAATGT
This sequence comes from Parus major, assembly GCF_001522545.3. Lineage (NCBI taxonomy): Eukaryota > Metazoa > Chordata > Aves > Passeriformes > Paridae > Parus > Parus major. The sequence goes on from NC_031770.1 coordinate 96,007,766, forward strand.
CCTTCTTGCAGTGAGGGACCCAAAAATGAAACGCAAGATTTGAGGTGCAGCCTCACTAGTACAGAGGGGTGATCACTGCCTTGGCCCTGTCGGCTGCACTGTTCTTGCTACAAGCCACGATGCCCCTGGCCTTTTCGGCCTCCTGGGCCCTCTGCTTGATTATGTTCAGCTGCTGTCAAAAAATGTCCCCAGGCCCTTTGCTGGGCAGCTTTCCAGCTGCCCTTCCCCAAGCCTGAAACATTTTGTGGGTTTGTTGTGACTCAAATGCAGGCCCTGGCACTTGGCCTTACAGTGTATCTGCCACTGTGGTGGAAGTCTAAGGTGTCTGCATAACTTCACCTAACAACACCTGGCTATTCTAAATACATTTGTCATCCTACTCACAGGTAGGGTCTTTCTGCTTGTATCCATTACCAAGACATTGTGCATTTATCTTTTTTTTTTGGTTATAGGTATAAGAAAGATCACTGCCACAAATCCTAGTGGAAAGCAGCCTTACAGGATTGCTTCAGATCATGAAACATGGATTTTACTTCTCATCAAGGCTAAGTCTCACTTTCTGATGGTATTGATAGTGGTGCTGTTCCATTTTAACTGAGCAGTCTGCTGAGTTTTGTTGTGTTTTTTGCCAGAAGCTTTATTCAGTCTCCCTGTCCAGTCTCCTTTAATTGTCCCGTGGAAATATATTAAAAAAAAAAAAAAAAAAAAAGGTTTAAGGCTAAGTCTCACTTTCTGATGGTATTGATAGTGGTGCTGTTCCATTTTAACTGAGCAGTCTGCTGAGTTTTGTTGTGTTTTTTGCCAGAAGCTTTATTCAGTCTCCCTGTCCAGTCTCCTTTAATTGTCCCGTGGAAATATATTAAAAAAAAAAAAAAAAAAAAAAAAAGGTTTAATTTTCTTTCTCATTATACCGACAGAATTTGCATACCATTCATACCAGTTGCTTTAAGGGCTTACTAGCCTTTACTTACCCTAAGTTTGAGCAAAGCCTTGGCTTTGCTGCTTCTCCCTCCCTTGGCTCAGCGGGCAGGCAGTGATTCCTCTCAATGCCTGCTGCAGCCAGCTGTCTCCTGCCCTTTGGCAGGCACAGGCTTTACCTCTCCTCCCCAGAGCTTCGGGCCACCGAGCCCTGGGCAGTGCTTCTCTTTCAATTGACCACGCTGCTTGGGGAGTCGTGTCAGAGCTTCAAAAAGCTTCCCACAGCTTTATCATAGCGACGCTACTGCTTGGCTTGGCTTTCTGCAGCCGGCTGCTGCACGGCTCCGTTCCTGCAGCTGTCCGTGCCCTACCGAGGCACAGCTTGCAGCCTTCTCTTCCTCCAGGTCGTCTGCTTTGTGATACTGCTCCCAGCTGTGTTTTTCTTCTTCTGACGGCTGAGGTCACAGGAAAAAGCATTCTTTTCAGATGTGGTTGTGTTTTTTAATGCTTCCAACTGAATACACAGTTAGTCTCTCTGAAAATACAGTGTGAAAGTAACTGCAGTTGAATTCAAACTTCTTTGGAGTAATTGTGCAAAAGTTTAGATAGAATGCAGGCCTTCTACTGCTGCAGGAGAAAACACTGAACAAAACTCTGACATAAGGAATAAAGTCTGACAGCCATCAGTGATCCCAGTATGGAATGTAAAAAAAAGGTTTTTTGTACCTCTGTATTAAAGATCTAGGCACTATTAAGACAGCAGGATTTATTTTAAATTATCTTTTTTTGTTTTTCTTTGTTTCTGCTAAATGCTTAAAGGAAATTAAGCATTCATTTTCAGTTTCACTTCTTACCAAACTAAATTAAATCAGTTATATACTGACCAACAACAAAGCATTTCTGCTTAGGATCAGCATATTGTTCACTAATGTTTTTCATAGGTGGTTGACATTGTTGCATGGAATTTTTAATTTGTCTTTGACCTGGACATAGTCAGACTATGGCCGTGTTAATTTTGAGTATGGCTAGACCAAAGTTTTGGTTTATTAAAACAAACACAACCCAGAATAAAATATTTTAGTTATTTCTATTAGATCTCTCTATAATGTGCCATATTAAAAATATGCAGTAATATTATAAATTCATGTACCACTGTATGCACTGTGGTGTATCCATACAATGGACATTATTTTCAATTTCAAATCAAGGATCAGATTTATGTTGTTTTCTGAGTTATTGCTAAAGAAAAACACAATTAATGTGTTCTTTTTTAAGGTACATGTGGTAGTCCTTACTGTTAATTTTTTTTCATTCCTTGACGTGGCTTTGGTCTCTGCTAGCCAAGCACTCTTGCAGAAGATTCAAGGCAGGCAGTCTGGAAAAAGGCAAGCTGGGCACAGCTTTCTAAGCAATTCAGAATCATTAAAATTAAAGAAAAAAAACATGAAAAAAATGTGACTCAACCAAACAAAACAAAACTTAAAAAGAAAGTTCTCTTCCCACACTATCAGAAGCTTGGTTTCAGATGCTTATTCACTGTGGATGAGAGTTTGTGACAAAAAGGTATCAATGATACTGTCATGAACAAGTTGTTGTAGACAGTGTATTTTCAAGAAATAAATTAAACAGATACTAATTTTGTATTTTTCCTTTGCAAGGATATGTAAGCACAGTCAACTGCCTGTTAAAAATGCTGTAATTAATGGAAGTAAATGCCATACAAGAAAGGAGTTTGTGCATAAGTGAGGAGGGAACTGAGAGATGGAAACTATTATACAAGCCACAGTAATCCCTCTTGCCTTGCAAATGGAGGCTGAAGGGTGAACAAGAAGATGTTTGTGCTATATATAATGCATATTATTTGTTACTTGGTTTAATTTAATTTGGCAACAAATCACTTTTCTTGGAAAATGTTTTGGATTTATTTATTACTTTCCATTTACCTGAAATTATTACTGTAGCATCTGAAATCAGCACCAGCCTTATCTGGTTATTTGTGGTGTTAAATTCAGAGACTAGATTTGGCATCCTACTTGGATGTAGACTACTTTGAGTAAACAAAGTTCATGCTTTCTATTATCTTCACAACCAGTCACTTTTTACAATCACATCATTATAAAGTAGTAGAAAATGATAAGATTTTCTTCTATACATTTTGTTGTGGCTGAATTAACAATCTGAAGTGGAAGAAAACTAAATTTGCTCTGTAGAGAAAAAGCTTATTGTAGATTATAATTAGTGTGTTCTATTTTAGGAATCAAAACCAAACACTCAAAAGCAAAGAAAGCAAAGCTAAATTAAATACCTAGCCAAAACACTATTATGTTGATTTCAAAGGCAGATAATTATAGCAGTAATATATTTAGAAGTTTCTTGTTCATATTTTTTTCCATCCTCTTATTCAGGCACTGCACAAATCACAGTTCTTTTTGCACTTTTTTGTTGTTATTTTTCCAGCTAGGAAATTTCACAGAATGGTGAAAAAAACTTGCTTTTATTACATTCTTAGTCATAACCTCTGAGTTGTAGTTGTCAGCTGTTTCCCCCATTCTACTTCTAGAGAACTTCTGCTTGCTCCACAATTCTCTGTCCTACTTGCATGGTTTTTCTTGAAGTACAAAGTTTTCATTTGTGCATGTGAAACTTCATCTTGTTTTTTGCTTCTTCCTACAGGGTAGATGAACTTCTAACCTGGCAGCCCTTTGTAATATGACTTATAATTTTTCACTTAATGCACTATTTGTGCATTAACAAATTAACTCTACTCAATCATCTAATAATTATAAATAATAAAATAGTGACTAATAGCAGAACAAGCTTAGACCCCACTTGCCACATCTGTTGGGTTGCAGCACTGATAACTATTCTGCAACAATTCCCAACAACTGTGCATTCACTTTACAGTAGATTGTTTTCTAAAGTACATTTTTTTCTGCTTTTAGGACTGTATTGTCTGAAACAGTGTAAAGCCTGAGACACTAATGTATGACATCTGCTGGTTTTCTTCTGTCCTTGAGACTTGTTTTCCTGTCTTAAAAGTAAATTGGCTTGTTCTGACATGTGTTTTTGACAAGACCACCCTTGATGCTATTTACTTCCTTATGGTCTTTTAGTAATTTATTTTTTTCTCTCTGTTGAAAAGTTCCTGGCTTTTTCCAGGAACTGAAGTTAGGACAACTGTTCTACAATTTCCTGGCCTACCAGTCTTTGGAATTCCTTCTGCTTTCCACAATTTCTCAGAAAAAAAGTTTTATTAATGGCTCTGAAATTACTTCAGCCAGTCCTCTAATATGCTGGAACCAATATCCATGGGTGATCCCATTAAGAATTAATTCCTTTTATTTAAGAATTGAATTTTTTTCTTTTCTTTTTTTTTTTTCTTTTTTTCCTGAATTGTCACCATACTTTAGCTTTCTATAATGTATTAGAGGAAGAATGTAGGTGAAAGAGCAGGTTTCTGAAGACTAGATTCTGCCAATTTTTGTATGCTTATTTTTTACCCATCGAATACTGTTCCTTAATACAGTGTAACTTCTTTCAAAATAAGGATAGAAAACCTCTGAAAGAGGTGGAGGGACAAGGACAATGACACAGATGGCACATGCAGGATACACCAAGCCAAACTACTAATACACATACTCCAGTGGGAAAATATGAAGTAAGATGATCAGGATACACGTAAGAGAGCACAGATCATTTGCAATACCTAGTTTAATTAGAAGTGGCATTACTCTTGATGCCTGCAGAGGTACACCAAGCCAAACACAGAAGAACTTGTTTGTACACATGAATATAAACACTTGAAAGAGTGAGGGAAAAAAGTGGTTGCATTCAAAAGAACAAAAAATCCAGGTGAGAGGACAGAACAATGTGTGCAGGTCTACATGTTATAGATTGTACTGTCTAGCTAGCTTGTACCACTGAGTGTTTGAAGATGCTATAATGAAACACATTCTTGGAGCACCATTAGGGAGACAGAAGTTTAGGCTTACTTTAGTCTTTAGGCATTTTTTAATGCAAATATATCCTTAACACAGTCCCCTTAAGCTTCTTTGTAGGCGATGGGAACAAATACTTTTGGGACTGGTGATATGCTTCTGCTTTAGCCATCTGTGTTCAGGTGAGATGAGTCATGTTCATCTGTCTGGAGAAGGGGAGGCTGGGACTTCCTCACCCAAACCACTGGTGAACCAGACAGAGAACAAATCTTCTTCTGTAGCAGAGGACTAAAGGACATTCCCCTTCTATCCTACACACACCCCTATATGTATATGGATATAAAAATATTTTAATTATGTTTAAAGAATTAATTTATAATTAAATAATTGAATTTCCTCTAACAGGCATACAATGGAGAAATGGAGAGGAAGTCCTCCCGTTTTATGTATAAGAGCTCCTGCTTCCATCAAGCCTCCTATCAGCACAAGTGAACAGAGTAATCTGCAGCTTCAGGAGTGTGAACTGTTTTCTTCCACAGTGACTTTTTTCACACTGTCATGTGTTCCTTATTTAATTTTACATGGACTGAATGTAATTGATGTGTTGTTGGGAATTTTCAATTTTAAGCACAGACTCAGACTTAGTCAAATCCTTTTTAAAACAGATATGGTAAACATTCTCATTTATGTTTTTGGGGGGGATATTTTCTTCATTCCACACTCCTCTCAATTTCTTCATATTCAACCAAAACCAGGCTCAGATTAATCTTGTAATATCATATGTTTTGATTAAAGTTTCTACCAGTAACAGACATAAAATCTAACAAAATACTTCTAGAATCTCTTCTGATGTAGATATTTTATGACTTTGAAATAGATGAGCTTTGCATCTTGCTTCAAATAAGATTAAAAATACAAACAAATGCATTTGTTGCTCACATTATTAAACACAATCTTCTATAAGTCCTATTAAACCTGTCAGGGGAAGATACCTCAAAATCATAGAATACCTGCTCTTCAAATTCACTAACTAGCAACTGAATTGCAGAGCTTTGTCCACCTCAGTCTTAGTCTAACATGAAACATCTCTTTAAAATTATTCCAAAAATACCTTCCTCATATCAGCATGCTTTTAATAACATTAAGTGAAACCTTATCCCTGTTCAACTTCAATGCATTAGAATCAAGAGTAATGCCACTTTTAATTAAACTAGGTATTGCAAAGGATCTGTGCTCTCTTACATTCATCCTTATAATCTTATTTCATATTTTCCTACTGAAGTATGTTTATTAATAGTGCTATAGAGATTTTGGCAGCAGGGCTTCTTAGATCTTCTAATAACCTTTTGAGCCTAAGATCACTTCCTTTCATACTCAAGCAAATCCTCTACCTTTAAGGAATGTTTCACTTTATTCAAAGCTTTTCTTTTTTCTTTGACTACCCCTTAATAATTCTTCTCCTAAAAAGTAGGGATGAATTTCTTTGCTTCACATACAATCTAGAAATAGTCGAAACCGGCCACACTCATACCTAGAGAAAAAGCTTCTTTGTATTGTCAGTGATAGTTTCCATAAAATCTTTAAAATAGAGAGAATAAAAGGAGATCCAGACAACCTTTTGAACTCTATCTTTTCTTTACTGCTGTATCAATTTAGAAGGCAGCTGTAGATGAATAAACATTGGAAAATGGTCACTCTATCTCTAGTGAAATCGATTTTATACTGTAAAACCAACCTCTACTATTTACTTTCAACTGTCTGTGAATTTGTGTGATGCATGAGTGCTTAGCAGTAAAACTGTTAAAACTACCCCCTACTCACCATTTCAAGTGGATCATACAATAACCATTCACCACGGTTTTTTTCCTTAGAACTTTTTCCCTATGGATACATTTGCACACAGACAAGAATTTTTATCTAAATTTTTCACCATTGCTTCTGGCTGTGACTTGAATTTTACATTTAGAGCTAAGTTTATCCAGTGTATAAATTAAATTTGTTTATAAGGATTTTCCCTCTTCATAGACAGCTTCTTGATATGGATTTGTGTTAATGTAATCATACAATAATCTCAATAATTTTTAATCTTCCATAATGTACAACCAAATCATTAAATGTTTCTATTAAGTATTGAAAGTATTGACTTACCAGTATTAATTTATTTATAACAATATATTTATTAAAGTATGAAAATATTTTTTTTAAATCTAGTTACTCCTTTCCTACTATAAAAATTCTAGAAAATGCCAGTTTACAATCTGTTAAGCATTGAAGTCTCCAATAATTAAATACAGAACTCAGATGAACAAATTAATGAGCAACATAGTCTGATTTAAGGGCTGTCCCCGCTTTGAGCACTTGTGTGGACTACAGAGGTCCATTTCAACATAAGTTATTCTGTGATTCCATGATGTTATAACTTACATATTTATATGCTGGTGTCCAGAAATGCCTTCACTACGCATAGCACAGGAGCATTGTGGATTTTGTACCCTTACATCTCTATTAAGAAACAGTTCATGCTGCTGTTTCATAGCAGCATCACAATTAATTTTTACTCTTCTTTCAAACCAACCATGCCCTGACTCCTGGGACAACAAGTAAAAGGTATAAAACTTCAAAAGAAAACAAAGCACAAGACTGTTATTTGAACAGACAACCTCTGTCTTTTTTTGGCGTTTAGAAATGTTACTCACATGTTCCTAGAAAAACTGAGGAAATTTTTTATTCTCACAAAATTATTTCTAGGCTCATGTGGCAAGATACCATTCTCCTGTGTATTCTAATGTTTTTTCTTGTAAGACATAACATTGACGTTCTGGCTTTAGCTAAAATGAGAAACTTACTCAACTTCCAAATAACTGAGTTATGACTCCCTAAAGGAACTGCTTCAGGATAATTTCGGCATGAACCACCTGTTGGTCATGTTGTACAAGTTTCTGAGATCACCAGATATGGAGATCACCAATTCTGTAGTTGATCTCTTCTTAAGTAAATGAAGA